>NC_045806.1:71206390-71449437 GCF_009873245.2 Balaenoptera musculus | reverse complement strand
TCTTGGATTCCCATTGTAACTTGAATTGATTAGTTTAATATCCAAAGGTCAACATTATATAATTTACTGTACTACTAAGGACATTTCACTAGCACCTCTGTGTATTATCTATAACCTGCTGCAGGACTTTTCTTTAGTCATATTCTAATTTATTATTGTACTATAATTTGAGAGTTAGCAGCAATTTGCAAAGATTTATTGATTTGTATAAAATTAATTTTGCTGAAAGACTGAAATGAAGCAATCATTTGAAAACAGCAGTGTCATTTTCCTCCAAATTTTGACTTCCAAGAGGAACCCAAATGAGGAAATAAAGGTATCATTAAATAAATTGAAAGAATGAGGAAAAATTCAGTGAAAATAGGAGAATAGAAAAATAAAAAGTAGATGCCAGCTTAATGGAAATGAGAAGAGGTGGTTCAGGTAAAAAAAAGAGGCAGAAGATAACTTTGGCTTTAGGCCTTTATATGCAATCACTCTGTACCCCACAAATTACACGTTACACACGTTTGGCTTTCCAACTTAATATCATTATCTTCCTCTGCCCAATAAAGCTAGTGTAAAAAAGCGATGCTGCTAGAAATCGTTAGTAACATGGCATTGTGAAGGATTGTAAAAAAAAAAAAAAAACTATGGAAATAGTTTGTATTCAAAAATTCAATTGTAGTTGAAGTTTTAGAGATTTCATGCAGTACTTCGTGATGTTTAAAAATGGGCAACTATTATTTTCAGTGTAGATATGGTTGAAAAGACCAACAAATCCACTGGGAGGTTAGTACAAGTTAGTTGTTAAAGGCAATGATGTTGGCCTTGTTCAGATCTTAGTTCTGCTGTGTAGCCTTGGGTAAGTAAATTAACTCCTCTGAGTTTCAATTTTCTTGTTAGTAAACTTAGGATAAAACACCTACTCTATATGACAACATGAATTAATTCACACAGGATATTTAATACACTGGTTGGTACATATAAAGTACACAATAAATTGTAACATTAATTATTATTGACTTTTAATAATCGATCAATTATATAATTAACCTGCTTATTGAGTGTCTAATACATGGTCAACACTGTGTCAAGTACCATGGGAAGTACAAGACTAGTTCTCTGCTCTCCAGATCAACATTTTTCAACAGAAATATAATGCCAGCCACATATATAATTTAAAATTTTTCTAGTAGCTACATTTAAAAAAGTAAAAATAAAGGGATGAAATCAGCTCGGTGCTTTGTGACCACCTAGAGGGGTGGGATAGGGAGGGTGGGAGGGAGGGAGACGCAAAAGGAAGAGATATGGGGATATATGTATATGTATAACTGATTCACTTTGTTATAAAGCAGAAACTAACACACCATTGTAAAGCAATTACACTCCAATAAAGATGTTTAAAAAAATAATAATATATTTTAGTTAAGTCAATAATACCTAATATATTATTAGCCAAATATGTGTCACTAGCCACTTTTCAAGAACTAAATAGCCATATATGTTTAGTGGCTATAGTACTGGACAATAAAGCTTTAAATCTTATAATCTGAGTAACCAAAAGGAAAGGATCTTAATGAAATTACTATGGTTGAATCAAATACTAAACTTTATGTGACAGTAAAAGTTGAGAAGGTTATGACATCAGAGTACTTTCTAAAGGATTATGGGATTCAAAATGAATCTCAACTTATGGATAAGATGTGTAAATAAAGGACATTTTCCTTTTGGGACTGAATAAAAAAAGATCATCAATTTATATTAGATGCAGCAAACTTATTGGCAGGGTAAGTATCACTTTTGCCTTTGCTTGTTAAAATCAGTAGCATTAACACAAATTTTTGCTCAAGAATTACTGTCTCATTCTTCATTTCTATGTGCTAGGCCGGTAAAAACTCAAGTTTAACATGTATCCTTTCTAGTGATCTGGTTCTGAATATGAAAAATTTCTTATTGAAAGTACAAAAACATATTATATAATCAAAGTTCAGAATGCAAAACATTGAAGTTCCCTTTTTAAAAAAGCTGTATTGAGGTATAATTTACATGTAATAAACTGTATATATTAAGAACATACAAATTGATAATTTTTATATACTTATACCCATGAAATTATCATGGCAATAAAGATAATAAATATAGTCATCACCTATAAAAGTATTTTATTACCCCTCTATAATTCTACCCTCCCTTTCTTCTCTGCCCTCTCCCCCAGGCAACCACTGATTTTCATTTGTCACTAAAAACTAGGTTGGATTTTCTAGAGTTTTATATAAATAGAATCATAAAGTATATATGCTTTTTTGTCTGGCTTCTTTCACTTATAATAATTATTTTAAGAATCGTACTCATTGAAAGTGTCATAGTTATTTTCTCTTATTGCTAATTGTCCTACATTGTATGGATATATCACAGCTTGTTTATCCATTCCTTGACTGATGAGATTTGAGTTGTTCCCGGTTTTAGGCTACTGTGATAAAGCTGCTGTGAACATTCACATGACAGTCTTGAAATTAAATACACTTTTGTTCCTCTTGACTGAATATCTAGGAGTGGATCATATAAGACATGTATGGATGAATTTTTAAGACACTGCCAAACAGTTTTTCAAAGTATTGGTACTATTTTAAATTCCTACCAGCATCATATGAGAGTTGTAGCTACTTCTCATCTTTTTATTTTATTTTATTTTTTAATTGAAGTATAGTTGATTTATAATGTTGTGCCAATCTCTGCTGTACAGCAAAGTGACTCAGTTATACACATATAGACATTCTTTTATTTATACTCTTTTCCATTATGGTTTATCACAAGGTATTGAACATAGTTCCCTGTGCTATGTAGAACCTTGTTTATCCATCTTATATATAATAGTTTACATCTGCTAATCCAACACTCTCACTTCTTCCCTCCCCCACCCCCCTCACCCTTGGCAACCACAAGTCTGTTCTCTATGTCTGTGAGTCTGTTTCTATTTTGTAGACAGGTTCATTTGGGCCATATTTTAGATTCCACATATAAGTGATATCATATGGTATTTGTCTTTCTCTTTTTCACTTACTTCACTTAGTATGATAATCTCTAGTTGCATCTATATTGCTGCAAATGGCATTATTTCATTCTTTTTTATGGCTGAGTAGTATTCCATTGTATATATGTACCACATCTTCTTTATCCATTCATCCATCGATGAACATTTAGGTTGTTTCCATGTTTTGGTTATTGTGAATAATGCTGCTATGAACATAGGGGTACATGTATCATTTTGAATTATAGTTTTGTCTGGATATATGTCCAGGAGTGCGATTGCTGTATCATATGGTAATTCTATTTTCAGTTTTCTGAGGAACATTCACACTGTTTTCCATAGTGGCTGCACCAACTTACATTCCCACCAACAGTGTAGGAGGGTTCCCTTTTCTCCACACCCTCTCCAGCATTTGTTATTTGTAGACTTTTTAATGATGGCCATTCTGACCAGTGTGAGGTGGTACTTAATTGTAGTTTTGATTTGCATTTCCCTAATAATTAGTGATGCTGAGCATCTTTTCATGTGCCCACTGGCCATCTGTATGTCTTCTTTGGAGAAATGTCTATTAAAGTCTTCTACCCATTTTTAACTGGTTTGTTTGGTTTTTTGTTGTTGAGTTGTATGGGCTGTTTGTATACTTTGGAGATTAAGCCCTCACCTGTCACATCATTTGCAAATATTTTTTCCCATGCCGTAGGCTGTCTTTTGTATTTTTATTTATGGTTTATTTGCTGTGCAAAAGCTTGTAAGTCTGATTAGGTTCCATATGTTTATTTTTGTTTTTATTTCTATTGCCTTGTGAGACTGACCTAAGAAAACATTGGTACGATTTATGTCAGAGAATGTTTTGCCTGTGCTCTCTTCTAGGAATTTTATGGTGTCATGTCTTAGGTTTAAGTCTTTAAGCCATTTTGAGTTTATTTTTGTGCATGGTGTGAGGGTGTGTTCTAACTTCATTTCTTTACATGAAGCTGTCCAACTTTCCCAGCACCATTTGCTGAAAAGACTGTCTTTTTCCCATTTAATATTTTTGCCTACTTTGTTGAAGATTAATTGACTGTAGGTGTGTGGGTTTATCTCTGGGCTCTCTATTCTGTTCCATTGATCCGTATGTCTGTTTTTGTACCAATACCACACGGTTTTGATTACTGTAGCTTTGCAGTATTGTCTGAGGTCTGGGAGAGTTATGCCTCCTGCTTTTGTTTTTTTCCCCTCAGGACTTCTTTGGAAATTCTGGGTCTTTTATGGTTCCTTATAAATTTTTTATTATTTGTTCTAGTTCTGTGAAAAATATCTTGGGTATTTTGATAGGGATCACATTAAATCTGTAGGTTGCTTTGGGTAGCATTGCCATTTTAACAATATTAAGTCTTCCAGTCTAAGAACATGGGATATCTTTCCATTTCTTTGAATCCTCTTTAATTTACTTTATTAATGTTTTACAATTTTCATCCTATAAGTCTTTCACCTCCTTGGTCAGGTTTATTCCTAGGTATTTTATTTTTGGTGCTATTTTAAAAGGTATTTTTTTTTACATTCCCTTTCTGATATTTCATTGTTAGTGTAAAGACATGCAATGGATGTTTGAATGTTAATCTTGTGTCCTGCCACTTTGCTGAATTCATTTATTAGATGTAGTAGTTTTTGTTTGAATTCCTTAGGGTTTTCTATGTATAGTATCATGCCATCTGCATATAGTGACAATTTCACCTCTTCCCTTCCAATTTGGATTCCTTTTATTTCTTTTTCTTCCCTGATTGCCATGGCTAGGATTTCCAATACTATGTTGAATAGAAGTGGTGAGAGTGGGCATCCTTGTGTTGTTCCAGATTTTAGCAGGAAAGCTTTTAGCTTTTACTGTTGAGTATTTTATTGGCTGTGGGTTTGTCATAAATGGCTTTCATTATGTTGAGATATGTTCCCTCTATTCCCACTTTGATAAGAGTGTTTATCATGAGTGGATGTTGAATTTCATCAAATGCTTTTTCTGCATCTATTGGGATGATCATGTGTTTTTTATTTTTAATTTTTCTTTTGTTAATATGGTGTGTTACACTGATTGATTTGTGAATGTTGAACTATCCTTGTGAAACTGGGAAGAATCCCACTTGGTCATGGTGTATGATCTTTTTTATGTGTTGTTGGATTCAGTTTGATAATATTTTGTTGAGAATTTTTGCATCTATATTCATCAAAGATACTGGCCTGTAATTTTCTTTTTGGTGGTGTCTTTGGTTTTGGTATGAGGGTGATGGTGGCTTCATAGAATCTCTTTGGGAGTGTACCCTCCTCTTCAATCTTTTGGAAGAGTTTGAGAATTGGTATAAGTTCTTTGTATGTTTGGTAGAATTTGCCTGTGAAGCCATCTGGTCCTCGACTTCTGTTTGTAGAGAGTTTTATTTTCTCTGCTTGATTTTTTTTTTTTTTTTTTTTTACAGATTCTATATCAGTTTTAGTGATCGGCCTGTTCAAATCATCTATTTCTTCTTGATTCAGTTTTGGTGATCTGTATGTTTCTAGAAATTTGCCCATTTCTTCTAGGTTGTCAAATTTGTTGGTGCATAATTATTCATAGTGTTCTCTTAGGGTTTTTTGTATTTCTATGGTATCAGTTGAGATTTCTCCTTTTTCATTTCTTATTTTGTTTATTTGGGTTCCCTTTCTCTTTTCTTCTTCGTGAGCCTGGCCAGAGGATTATTTATTTTGTTTACCCTTTCAAAGAACCAGCTCTTGGTTTTATTGATTTTTTCTCTTGTTTTTTAATCTCTATTTTATTTATTTCATCCCTGATCTTTATTGTTTCCTTCCTTCTGCTGACTTTAGGTTTTGTTCATTCTTCTTTTTCTAATGCTTTTAGGTGTTAGGTTAGGTTTTTGACTTGAGATTTTTTTTTGTTTTTTGAGGAAGGCCTGTATAGCTATGAACTTTCTTCTAAGAACTGCTTTTGCTGCATCCCATAGGTTTATATGTTTGAGTTTTAATTGTTGTTTGTCTCAAGGTACTTTTTAACTTGCCTTTTGATTTCCTCGTTGACCCATTGGTTTTTTAGTAGGATGTTGTTTAGTCTCCCCATAGTCAATTTTTTCTCATTTCTTTTCCTGTGGTTGATTTCTAGTTTCATGCCGTTGTGGTCAGAGAAGATGATTGAAATAATTTCTGTACTCTTAAATTTTTTGAGGTCAGTTTTGTGCCCAAGTATGTGGTCAATCCTACAGAATGTTCTGTGTGTGCTTGAAAAGAATGTGTACTCTGGTTTTTATGGATGTAATGTCCTGAAGAAATCAATTAAGTCTAACTGTTCTACTGTATCATTTAGGATCTCTGTTTCCTTATTGAGTCTTAGTCTAGAATAACTGTCCATTGATGTGAGTGAGGTGTTAAAGTCTCCTATAATTATTGTATTCCCATTGATTTATCCTTTTATGTCTATTAGTATTTGTTTTATATATTTCATTGCTCCTATATAAGGTGCATATAAGTTGATAAGTGAAATATCTTCTTCTTGTATTGATACTTTTATCATTATATAGTGTCCTTTATCTTTCTTTATAATCTTTACTTTAAAGTCTATTTTGTCTGATATGACTATTGCAACTCCTGCTTGCTTGTCATTTTCATTTGCCTGAAATATCTTTTTCTGTCCCCTCACTTTCAATCTATGTGTGTCTTTTGCCCAAAGGTGGGTCTCTTGTAGACAGCATATTGTAGGCTCTTGGTTTTTTTGTTTGTTTGTTTGTTTGTTTTTGTTTTTGTTTTTATGTTTTATCCAGTCTGCCACTCTATGTATTTGATTGGAACATTAAGTCCACTGACATTTAAGGTAATTATTGATGCATATGTATTTATTGCCATTTCAAACTTGTTTTCCAGTTGATTCTTTGTTCTTCTTGTTCCTTTCTTTATCTTTTTGTTTTTCTTTTTGTGTTTTGATGATTTCCTTTTATTTTATGCTTGTGTTCTCTTCTTTTTTTGTGTGTGAATCTAATGTATGTTTTTGATTTGTGGTTGCCCTGTTTTCAAGTACGTTAACACCTTCCTATATCTGCTTGCTTTAGACTGACAGTTATATAGGCTCAAACACATTCAAAAAGAAAGAAGAAGAATCTGCATTTTCTTACTATCCTTCCCCACATTTTATGATTTTGATGTCCTTTTTTCATCTTCATGTTTATCCTTTTGATGTTCCTTGTGTTTATCATTGCTTTCACAAATAGTTTTTTTTTTCTTTTTGATCTGTATACTGACTAATTTGTGATTTACTTTCCAATCATGATTTCCTCCTTCCTATAACTTCTTGCATCTTTTCTGTTTAGAGATGGTCTTTCAGTATTTCTTTTAGGATAGGTTTAGTACTGCTGTATTCTTTTAGTTTTTGCTTGTCTGAGAAATTCTTTATTTCTCTTCTTGTTCTAAATGATTCTAAATCTTGTTGGGAAGAGTATTCTAGGTGGCAGATTTTTCTTTTTCAAGACTTGGAATTTATTTTGCCACTCTTCTGGCCTGCAAAATTTCCACAGAGAAATCAGCTGATAGCCTTATGGGGTTTCCCTTGTAATCAACCCTTTGTTTTTCTCTTATTGCCTTTAGAATCTCCTCCTTATCTGTAACTATTGCCATTTTAATTATGATATATATTGGTGTGGGTCTGTTTGGGTTCATCTTGTTGGGGACCTTCTGTGCTTCCTGTACCTGGATATCTGTTTCCTTTTTTAAGTGAGAATTTTTCGGCTCTAATTTCTTCAAATACATTTTCAGTCCCCCCTCTCTCTCTTCTCCTGCTGGAACCCCTAATATGTGTAGGTTGGTGCATTTTATATTATCTCCTAGATCGTCTATGTTGCTTTCATCTTTTTTTAAAATTTATCTGTCTGCAGTTCTGATTGTATTATTTCCTTTTTTCTAGCTTCCAGATCACTTATTTTTTTTCTCTGTTATTTAGTCTGCTATTCATTGCCTCTGGATTTTTTTTTTATCTCAACAATAGAATTGTATATTTTTTTATTGGTTCATTTTTATAGTTTCTAGTTCCTTGTTACAGTGATCTGTATTTCTATGTATAATCAGTCAACATATTTAATTACCTCCTTTTTGAACTCAGGGTCTAGTAGAATGGGAAGCTCTAATTTATTATTTGTTCTTTCAGGATATTTCTCTCTCTCTCTCTCTCTCTTTTTTTTTTAATTGGGTGTAGTACCACTGCCTTTTCATTTACATAACTTTATCTGTCTCTATGAATTTAGGAGAAACCATTATCTACTGTGGTGTTGAAGGACTGTTTTTATGTGGGAGTATACCTGTGTAGACTCTTTGTGTCTAGTGTTTTTGTTGGGGGACGGGTTTTGGTATGGACACCAGTCACATATTTTCTCAGGGTGTGCAGACTATTAGCCCCTTGATAGTGGGTGTGGTTGGTGTTGTAGTACCTAGAGCTTGTGCAGGATTTGAGTTGGGTCTTCCTCTCTGCTTCATGGCTGTTGCAAGCAAAATAATAACTAGTTTTTATTCACCATATTTAGTTTTTGAAATAATAACTGATATAATATATAAAATATTTAAGATGCAACACTTATGAGTATTTCTTAAGATCCTGTATAATTTTAGTAGAGAGTAAAGGTTACCATATGTGTATTTTTTTTTGAATAAAGCATATATATTCCCCAGGCAATGCAGGCAGTATGGATTTATGGATTTTTTTTTCATAGTGAAGTAGTTAATGAACATAAATTGATTAAGATGGTACTTATTCTAGTAGATTCTTATTTCAACAAGCTAAATTAGAGGAAATAGATAAAATACTTTAGAATTAATAACTTTCATAAAGAGAAAAAACAGATATTTGCTCACAAATAGATTTTTAAGATTACTTAACAATCAAGCAAATGTTTTCTAAAGATCTGAAAATTGTCCATACTATCTTGATATAATTGAATCAAAGGTCTATTTACTCTAATGAGCAGTATGATTAAATCTTTTACTTACAGATCAAAGATTTTACTTATGTAAACCAGTTACACAGGAACATCAAATGTTCCATTAAGCTTCACAATTAATAATGCCATATTTATAGGTTCTGGTTTTGCCAAACCCTCTAATTTTTTGTTTGTTTGAGAAGTTCTTTATCTCTCCTTCAATCTTAAATGATAAACTTGTTGAGTAGAGTTTCTTAGGTTGCAATTTTTTTCCCTTTTGGCACTTTGAATGTATCATGCCACACCCTTCTTATCTGCAAAGTTTCTGCAGAAAACTCAGCTGAAAGCCTTTTGGGATTTCCCTTCTATATGAGTCTTTGTTTTTCTCTTGCTGCTTTTTGAATTCTCTCTTTACCTTTAAATTTTGGCATTTTTATTATAATATATCTTGGTGTAGGTCTGTTTGGGTTCATCTTGTTTGAGGCCCACTGTGCTTTCTGTATCTGGATGTCTGTTTCTTTCTTTAGGTTTGGGAAGTTTTCAGCCATAATTTCTTCAAATATATTTCCAATCCCCTTTACTATTTCTTCTCCTGGAATCCCTATTATGCATAGATTGGTCCTCTTTATATTATCCCATATGTCTCTTATATTGCTTTGTTTTTTGTTGTTTTTTTATTTGTTTTTTTTTTCATTTGGCTTTCTGTCTGCTGTTTTGATTGGGTAATTTCCATTATTCTATCTTCCAGGTCATTTATTCTTTCTTCTGCATTATTCATTATGCTATTCATTGCCTTGTGCTCAGCTTTTGTCTCAGCAAATGACTTTTTAAATTTTTCTTGACTCCTCCTTATAGATTCTAGCTCTTTTTTACAGTAATCTGCATTTCTGTTGATAGCCTTTCTTAATTCCTACAGTATTTTCATTACCTCCTTTGTGAACATGATATCTGTTAGACTGAAGAAGTCTGTTTCATTGTTTTTTCCTTCAGGGGAATTCTCTTGGTCTTTTAGCTGAGAGTTGTTCCTCTGTTTCTTCATTTTGCTTATTTCTCTTACTCTGTGTGTTTAGGAGAAACAAATATATACTGTAGTGTTGGAAGGCTATTTATATAGTGTCCCTGCATAGCTTGTGTGGGTTTAACATTTTTCTTTTTTGGCATGAGTGCTGTTTTTGGTTTTGATGCTTGCTATCTCTTTCCTCAGGGTGTGCTGGCTGTTATCCCCTTGATAGGGTATGTGCAGGTGCATGGTCAGTGCACACACTCCCAGGAAGGAGGGTGTAGTGGTTGGCTCCAGGTCGCGGGTCCATTGGCTGAGGCAGCTGGCTGCATGTACTCATGGGGAGGCAGGTGCAGCAGTGGGCACCAGGTCACGTGACCCTTGGCAGTGGCAGCAGGTCATGCAAGAAACCCCTGAGTGGTGGGGGCAGTGGTTGGTGCCAGGTTGCAAGACTCTTGGCATTGGTGGGCTACAAACACTCCCGAGAATGTGGGGCAATGACCTGCAGCCACTCACAGGACCCTCGGTGGTGACAGTGGTCTCGTCTGCGTCTGCCTCTGGAATCCAAGAAGGCAGCAGCGTCTTGCGCCTGCCCCCATAACTCTGGTAGGCTGGCTTGCCCCCAACAATGGCACCTTGCCTCTCTGGTGGGCCCAGGCTTCTTCCCAAACTCCTTTGGTTGTGGCACACCACACCTTAGCCCCTTCAGGCTGTCTTTGAGCAGCCAACCCCAGTCCTCTCCCCAAGATCTGACGTCCAAAGCCTGAGCCTCAGCAACCAGCCCCACACGCCCCAACAGATGAACGTCAAAGGCTGGGGAGTGCCAGTTGGCACCAATCGTTTGTGTAGGTCTCTCTCTGCTTTGCCCTTCATAAACCTGTTGCTACACTCTCCTCCAAGGCTCTGAAGAGCCCCCCTCTGTCCTGGCTGATCTTCTCACCAGTGAGGTGACTTACCCAAGTGTGGAAACCTTTCCTCTTTCACAGCCCCCCTCTGAAGGGGGGCAGGCCCTGTCCTGATTCCTTTCCTCTATTTCTTGTTCTTTTTTATTTTGTCCTACCCATTTATGTGGAGTTTTTCTTGCCCTTTTGGAGGTTTGAGGTCTTCTGCTAGTGTTCAGTAGATGTTCTGTGAGAGCTGTTCCACATGCAGATGTATTTTTGATGTATCTGTGGGGAGGTGAGCTCCATGTCCTACTCCTCCACCATTTTGATCTGCTCTCAGCTACTTCTCATCTTCATCAACACTTAGGATGGTCTTGTTTTTAATTTTAGCCAGTCTAACAGATGTATAGTAGTATCTCTATAATGACTACTGATGTTGCACATCTTCTTATGTTCTTGTTTGTTATCAGTATATCTTCTTTGGTGAAGTGTCTGTTCAAATATTTTGCCCCTCTTTTATTATTTTTATTTTTTTAACTTTTTATTTTATATTGGAGTATAGTTGATTAACAATGTTGTGTTAGTTTCAGGTGTACAGCAAAGTGATTGAGTTATACATATACATGTATCTATTCTTTTTCAAATTATTTTCCCATTTAAGTTCCCCTCCTTTATTTTTATACATATTTGATACCAGTCTTTAATCAGATATGTGACTTGAAAATATTTTTCCCGATATATAGCTTGTCTTTTCCTTCCCTTAACAGTATTTTTGAAGAGCAGAGTTTTTATTTTTATAAAGTCCAATATATTAATTTTGATATTTATGGATCATGCTTTTGTGGATGTATCTAAAAAGTATTGCCCTAACTGAAGGTAACCAAGACTTTTTTCCTTGCTTTCTTCTAGAATTTTTACAATTTTACATTTATAATGTTTGTCTATGATCTATTTCAACTTAATTTTTGTATATGGGGTGAAGCGTGGATTGTAGTTCATTTTTTCACATATACATATCTGATTGTTGTAATACCATTTGTTGAAAAGACTATGCATTCTCCATTGAATTGCCTTCAGGCCTTTGTCAAAACCCAATTGGTCATATATGTGTGGCCCTTTTTCTGAATGCTCTCATCTATTCCATTGATCTATGTATCTAACACAATTAACACACCATCACGATTAATGCAACTTCATACATTTTGAAGTCAAGTAATATCAGTCCTCCAATTTTGTTCTTCTTTATCAAAGTTGTTAGGTCTAGTTTCCAAGAGTTCAAGGTTGAATAAACAATTATCTCTGCACTGCTGTTTCAGAGTTCCTTTAGCTTGACACTCTTTTCCTCCCAAAATCTGGAACCAGCCAATTTGTTCAGTTTTTCCTCTGCACACAACATACACTATATCCAGTTCTGCAAATATGTCTCATGCTGTTTACATCCATGCCTTTCCTCAGATGGTTCTCTCTGCCTAGAATGACCATCTCACATATCTGGAACATATCCAAATGTTCTATAATGTTTATAGGCACATTTAAATTATAATCATGGTGATGGCAGTGGTGTCAAATTATTTATGTTTTTTTATAATTATTAATTATTTCATTTAATTCTGATAACAAATCTGTGAGGAAAATGATATTTTCCCCATTTTAGAGATGAGGAAACTGAGATACAAGGCAATTTAGTAAACTGTCCAAGGCCATACTTGGTCAGTGGCAGAGATGGGATTTCAGCTAAAGTTAGCCTGGCTCCAAAACCCCATCTTGACCACAGCTAGGCCTGCTTTTCTCAGTATGCATCATCAGCACTTTCCCATCCCTAGTGCCAATAGAGTTTTCAGTAGCCTATGAAAATGTATCAGACATAGAAAAAAGTTTCTAAAATATGATAAGAATTTATCTAAGTATGCACCACAGTAAGATCTTATTCCTAGGATAAGTAAGACCTTATTTCTAGTGTGAGTATGAGCTTCCGAGGGCTGTGTTTATTGAGATATAAATCGTATACCATAAAATTCACCCATTTAAGTGTAAAATTCAGTGGCTTTCAGTATATTCACAGACTTGTACATCCATTACCACAATCAATTTTAGAACATTTTTATTATCCCACAAAGAATTTGCAAACCCCTTAGCTATCACCCCCCTACTGCTCCATTCTCCCCACTTCCAGCCCTAAGCAACCAATAATCTACTTTCTATCTGTACACATTTTCCAATTCTGAACATTTCATGTATATGAAATTCTACAATATGTGCTGTTTCATGACTGCCTTTTTTTTGGTTAACATAATGGTCTCAAAGGTCATCTGTACTGTAGCTTCAATCAGTGTTTCATTTCTTAAATTACTGAATATTATTCCATTGTATTGGTATACATTTTATTTGTCCATGCATCAGCTGATGGACATTTAAGTTATTTCCATTTTTGGCCTTTTACGAATATTGATGACAAGTTTTTGTGTGGACATATGTTTTCATTTTTTCAGGGTATAGACCTAGGAGTGGAATTCAGTAATTCACATGGTAACTCTATGTTTAACCATTTGAGGAACTGTCAGATATTATATAAAGCAGCAGTAGCATTTTGCATTCCAACAGCAAAGTATGAGGGTTCCAATTTCCCCATATACATACCAACACTAGTTAATACTGGACTTTTTAGTTATAGTCATCTTAGTGGATGTGAAGTGATATTTGATTGTAGTTTTGATTTACTTTTCCCTGATGGCTAAAAATGGTGAACATCTTTGCTTGGGCTCCTTGGATGTTTGCATATCTTCTTTGGAGAATTCTCTATTCAGAACCTTTCTCCATTTTTAAAATAATGTAAAATAGCTAAACATTCTTTCATGGTTTTTTATCCAAAAAATTTTATTGATGTATAGGTGATGTACAATATTGTAAAAGTTACAGGTATACAATATAGTGATTCACAATTTTTAAAGGTTATACTCCACTTATAGATATTATAAAATATTGGCTATATCCCTTGTGTTGTACAGTATATCCTAGTAGCTTATTTTATATGTAATAACTTGTACCTCTTGATCACCTACCCCTATATTGCCCTTCCCCCTTTCCTCTCCTCACTGGTAACTACTAGTTTGTTCTCTATATCTGTGACTCTGCTTCTTTTTTGTTATATTAACCAGTTTGCTGTAGTTTTTAGATTCCACGTATATCATATGATATCATAAATTGTCTTTCTCTGTCTGACTTATTTCACTTAGCATAATACCCCCAAGTCCATCCATGTTATTGCAGATGACAACATTGTGTTCTTTTTTATGGCTGAGTAGTATTCCATTATACTCCTTTATATTCATATATATATATATAAATGACACAGGTGACATTCTTACATATATATATATGAATAAAATGTCATCAAGAATGACACTTGATGGACACTTAGGTTGCTTCCATACCTTGGCATTTCTAAACAATGCTGCTATTAACATTGTGGTGCATGTATCTTTTGAAATTAGTATTTCTGTTTTTTTTTTTTTTTCAGATATATACCCAGGAGTGGAATTGCTGGGTCATATGTTAGTACTATTTTTAGTTTATTGAGAAACCTCCATACTGTTTTCCACAGTGGCTGCACCAATTTACATTCCCACCAAGAGTGTATGATGGTTCCCTTTTCTCCACATTATCACCAACATTTGTTATTTGTGTTCTTTTTGATGACAACCACTCTGACAGATGTAAGGTGATATCTCATTGTTGTTTTGATTTGCATTTCCCTGATGATTGGCAATGTTGAGCATCTTTTCATGTACCTGTTGACCATCTACATTTCCACTTTGGAAAAATGTCTATTCAGATCTTCTTCCCATTTTGTAATTGGGTTGTTTGTTTTTTTGATGTTGAGTTGTATGAGTTGTTCATATATTTTGGATATTAAACCCTCATTCATTATATCATGTGAAAAGGCTTTCTCCCATTCCATAGGTTGTCTTTTCATTTTGTCAATGGTCTCGTTTGCTGTGCAAAAGCTATTAAGTTTAATTAGGTCCAGTTTGCTTATTTTTGCTTTTATTTCCTTTGCTTTATGAGACAGATCCAAAAAAATATTGTTACAATTTATGTCAAAGAGTGTTCTATGTTTTCCTTTAGGACATTAATGGTTTCTGGTCTTACATTTAGGTCTTTAATCCATTTTGAGTTTATTTTTGTATACGGTGTTAGATAATGTTCTAATGTCATTCTTTTACATGTAGCTGTACAGTTTCCCCAGCACTACTTATTGAAAAGACTGCCTTTTCTGCATTGTATATTCTTGCCTCCTTTGTTGTAGATTAATTGACCATAGGTGTGTGGTTTATTTCTGGGGTCCCTCTTCTGTTCCATTGATGTATGTGTCTGTTTTTTGTGCTGGTACCATGCTGTTTTGATTACTCTAGCTTTATAGTGTAGTCTGTAGTTAGGAAACGTGATTCCTTCAGCTCTGTTCTTCTTTCTCAAGATTATTCTGGCTATTTGGGATCTTTTCTGTTTCCATACACATTTTAAAATTATTTGTTCTAGTTCTGTGAAAAATGACATTGGTATTTTGTTAGGGATTGCACTAAATCTGTAGATTGCCTTGGGTGGTATGGCCATTTTAACAATATTAATTCTTACAAATCCAAGAACATGGTATATTTTTCCATCTATTTTTTTATTGACCTCAGTTGCTTTCATTACTGTCTTATAGTTTTCTGAGTACAGGTCTTTTACCTCCTTAGGGAGGTTTATTCCTAGGTATTTTATTCTTTTTGATGCAATGGTAAATAGGATTATTTCCTTAATTTCTCTGATAGTTAATTGTTAGTGTATAGAAATCCAACATATTTATGTATATTAATTTTATGTCCTACAACTTTACTGATTTCATTGATGAGCACTAGTACATTTCTGGTGGCTTCTTTAGGATTTTCTATGTATAGTATGTCATCTGCAAACAGTGACAGTTTTACTACTTCTCTGCGAATTTTAACTTCTTTATTTTCTTTTCTTCTCTGATTCCTGTGGCTAGGATTTCCAATACTATGTTAAATAAAAGTGGTGAGAGTGGCATGCTTTTCATGTTCCTGATCTTAGAGGAAATGCTTTCAGTTTTTCAACATTGAGTATGATGTTAGCTGTGAGTGAGTCATATACGGCCTTTATTATGTTGAGGTATGTTCCCTCTTGCCCACTTTCTGGGGAGATGTTTTTTTTAATTGTAAATGGATGTTGAATTTTGTCAAAAGTTTTTTCTGCATCTATTGAGATGATCATATGCTTTTTGTTCCTCAGTTTGTTAATGTAGTGTATCAAATTGATTGATTTGCAGATACTGAAAAATTCTTGCATCCCTGGAATAAATCCCATTTGATCATGGTGTATGATCATTTTAATACATTTTTGGATTTGGTTTGCTAATATTTTGTTGAGGATTTTAGCATCTTTTTTTCATCAGTGATATTGGCCTGTAATTTTCTTTTTTTGTGAAATTTTTGTCTGGTTTTGGTGATGCTGGTCTCAAAGAATGAGTTCAAGAGTGTCCTTTCCTCTGCAATATTTTGCAGTAGTTTGAGAAGGATAGGTGTTAACTCTTCTCTAAATGTTTGGTAGAATTCACCTGTGAAGCAATCTAGTCCTGAAATTTTGTTTGTTGGGAGTTTTTAAATTACTGATTCAATTTCATTTCTGGTAATTGGTCTATTCATATTTTCTATTCATTGCTTCAGTTTGGGGAGATTTTTCATTTCTAAGAATTTGTCCACTTCTTCTAGATTGTCCATTGTTTTGGAATATAGCTGTTTGTAATAATCTCATGATTCTTTGTATTTCTATGGTGACAGTTGTAACTTCTGTTTTCTTTTCTGATTTTATTGATTTGGGCACTCTCCCCTTTTTTTTCTTGATGAGTCTGGCTAAAGTTTTATCAATTTTGTTCATCTTATCAAAGAACCAGCTTTTAGTTTCATTGATCTTCTAAAGGGTTTTGTAGTCTCTATTTCATTTATTTCTCTGATGTTATTCATGATTTCTTTCCTTCTAATAATTTTGGGTTTTGTTTTTCCTTCTTTCTCCATTTTCAGTTGTGTCATTGGTCTTATTATTAAGTAATAGTTTTTTTATATATTCTAGGAATGTCACTTATCAGATGTATGATTTGCAAAATTTTTCTTCTATTTTGTGAATTGTCTTTTCACTTTCTTGATGGAAGCTTTTGAAATAACAAAAGTTTTTTAACGTGACAATGTCTATTTATATACTTCTTCTCTTGTTGCTTGTACTTTCCATATTATATATAAAAAAGTATTCCTCACTCCAGGGTCACAAATAATTATCCCTATGTTTTCTTCTAGGAGTTTTATAGTTTTAGTTCTTACATTTAGGTCTTTGATTATTTTGAGTTAATTTCTGTGTATTGCCTGAGGTAAAAATCCAATTCTGTTCTTTTGTATGTTAATGTACAATTATCCCAGTAATATTTATTTTTTAATAAAATGATTTTTCTCTATAGAATTGTCTTGGTACCCTTCTTGAAAATTGGTAGACACATGGTTTTATTTCTGAACTCCTAATTCTATTCCAGTGACCTATACGTTTATCCTTATGCCAGAACAACATTGTCTTGATTGCCATTTGTTTATGGTAAATATTGAAATTGGTAAAAACGAGTCCTCCTACGGTTTTTTTTCTTTTTTTTTAAGATTGTTATGTCTATTCTGAGTGACTTGCCTTTCTATATCAATTTTTGAATCTGTTTTTCCATTTTTTTCAGAAATGGCAGTTGGACATTAGATAAAACTTGCACTAAATCTGGAGATCAACTTAGAAAATATTGTGATCTTAACAATATTAAGTCTTCCAATTCATGAACAAGGGATTCTTTTTCATTTATTTAGGTCTTTAATTATTTTCAACTTTTTTTGTAGTTTTCAGTGTACAGGTGTTACACTTTCTTGGTTAAATTTACAACTATGGGTTTTGCTATTTTCGATACTACTGTAAGTGGAATATTTTATTGATCTTATTTTCAGATTTTCCTTGGTAGTGTGTAGAAATAAAATTGTCTTTTGTGCATGCACCCTTTAGCTTATAATCTCGCTGAAGTTCTTTACTATTTCTTCTAGTATTTTTTTTTCTTTTTTTCTGGATGCTTTAAGCTATTCAGTACACAAAATCATGTCATTTGCAAATGGAGAAAAAAATAGTTTTGTGTCTTTTTTCCAATCTGAATGTCTTTATTTTTCCTGCCTAATTACCCCACCTAGAACCTGCATTAAGGTTATATAGAAATGTGACACTAGACATTTTTTTCTTATTGCTTAACTTATCTGGAAAGTTTTCAATTTTCACCATAAAGTATAACATTAGCTCAGGGTTGTTTTTACAACTTCACTTTAACAGTGAGGAAATTTCATTCTATCCCTAGTTTGTTGACTGTTTTTTATCATAAAACTGTGTTGAACATTGTCCAGTGAGTGAATTCCAGTTGGTCATGGTGTGTAATCCTTTATCTATTGTATCAAGGATATTTGTTTTTCGTTTGTTGTTTTTAAACATCTTTATTGGAGTATAATTGCTTTACAATGGTGTGTTAGTTTTCACTTTATAACAAAGTGAATCAGTTATACCTATACATATGTTCCCATATCTCGTCCCTCTTGCATCTCCCTCCCTCCCAACCTCCCTATCCCACCCCTCTAGGTGGTCACAAACCACCTAGCTGATCTCCCTGTGCTATGTGGCTGCTTCCCACTAGCTATCTATTTTACGCTTGGTAGTGTATATACGTCCATGCCACTCTCTCACTTTGTCACAGCTTACCCTTCCCCCTCCCCATATCCTCAAGTCCATTCTCTAGTAGGTCTGTGTCTTTATTCCCATCTTACCCCTAGGTTCTTCATGACCTTTTTTTCCCTTAGATTCCATATATATGTGTTAGCATATGGTATTTGTTTTTCTCTTTCTGACTGACTTCACGATTTACTTCATTCTGTATGACAGACTCTAGGCCCATCCACCTCACTACAAATAACTCAATTTCATTTCTTTTTATGGCTGAGTAATATTCCATTGTATATATATGCCACATCTTCTTTATCCATTCATCCAATGATGGACACTTAGGTTGCTTCCATGTCCTGGCTATTGTAAGTAGAGCTGCAATGAACATTTTGGTACATGACTATTGTTTTTGAATTATGGTTTTCTCAGGGTATATGCCCAGCAGTGGGATTGCTGGGTCGTATGGTAGTTCTATTTTTAGTTTTTTAAGGAACCTCCATACTGTTCTCCATAGTGGCTGTATCAATTTACATTCACAGCAACAGTACAAGAGTATACATAGAGAATCCTAAAGATGCTACCAGAAAACTACCAGAGCTAATCAATGAATTTGGTAAAGTGCAGGATACAAAATTAATGCACAGAAATATCTGGCATTCCTATACGCTAATGATGAAAAATCTGAAAGTGAAAATAAGAAAACACTCCCATTTACCATTGCAACAAAAAGAATAAAATATCTAGGAATAAACCTACCTAACGAGACAAAAGACCTGTATGCAGAAAATTATAAGACACTGATGAAAGAAATTAAAGATGATACAAATAGATGGAGAGATAAACCATGTTCTTGGATTGGAAGAATCAACATTGTGAAAATGACTCTACTAGCCAAAGCAATCTACAGATTCAATGCAATCCCTACCAAACTACCACTGGCATTTTTCACAGAACTAGAACAAAACATTTCACAATTTGTATGGAAACACAGAAGACCCCGAATAGCCAAAGCAATCTTGAGAATGAAAAACGGAGCTGGAGGAATCAGACTATACTACAAAGCTACAGTAATACTATACTACAGACTATACTACAGACTTCAGACTATACTACAAAGCTACAGTAATCAAGACAGTATGGTACTGGCACAAACACAGAAATATAGATCAATGGAACAGGATAGAAAGCCCAGAGATAAACCCATGCACATATGGTCAACTTATCTTTGATAAAGGAGGCAAGAATATACAGTGGAGAAAAGACAGCCTCTTCAATAAGTGGTGCTGGGAAAACTGGACAGCTACATGTAAAAGAATGAAATTAGAACACTCCCTAACACCATACACAAAAATAAAGTCAAAATGGATTAAAGATCTAAATGTAAGGCCAGACACTATCAAACTCTTAGAGGAAAACATAGGCAGAACACTCTATGACATAAATCACAGCAAGATCCTTTTTGACCCAACTCCTAGAGAAATGGAAATAAAAACACAAATAAACAAATGGTACCTAATGAAACTTAAAGGCTTTTGCACAGCAAAGGAAACCATAAACAAGACGAAAAGACAACCCTCTGAATGGGAGAAAATATTTGCAAACGAAGCAACTGACAAAGGATTAATCTCCAAAATTTACAAGCAGCTCATGCAGCTCAATAGCAAAAACACAAACAACCCAATCCAAAAATGGGCAAAAGACCTAAATAGACATTTCTCCAGAGAAGATATACAGATTGCCAACAAACACATGAAAGAATGCTCAACATCATTAATCATTAGAGAAATACAAATCAAAACTACAATGAGATATCATCTCACACCAGTCAGAATGGCCATTATCAAAAAATCTAGAAACAATAAATGCTGGAGAGGGTGTGGAGAAAAGGATATTTGTTTTTATATTCATAAAGGATATTGGTCTGCCATTGTTTTTCTTGTGATGTCATTGTCTGGTTTTGGTATAGAAGATACTGACCTCAAATAATGTGTTACAGAGCATTTATTTTTGGAAGAGTTTGTGATGGATTTCTGTTAACTCTTCCTTAAATATTTGAAAGAATTCACCAGTGATGCTGCATGGTTCTGGACTTTTTTTGTGGGAAGTTTTGTTTTTTCCCCTAAATCAATCTCCTTGCTTATTTTTGCTTTTTTTCAGATTTTCTGTTGCTTCTTAAGTGAATTTCAATAGTTAGTGTCTTTCTGGGAATATGCACATTACATCTAGATTATCTAATATCTTGGCATTAAATTGTTCAGATTATTCCCTTATAATCCTTTTTTATTTCTATAGGATTGATAGTAATGTCCCCTCTTTTTATTCTATATTTTAGTAATTTGAGTCTTTGTTCTTGGTTAGTCTAGCTGAAAGTTGGTGCGTATTGTTAATCTTTTCAGAGCCAACTTTAGTTTTCATTAGATTTCTCTATTGTTTTTCTAATTATATACTTTATTTCTGCTCTTTATGATTTTTCTTTATTCTGCATGCATTGGGTTCAGTCTGTTATTCTTTTTCCATTTTCTTAAGGAGAAAGGTTAGGTTACTTACTTTGCATCCTTCTTCTCTAATATAAACATTTAGAGTTTTTAGTAAGGAATTGTGAATTAAAACAAAGATAAGATAGCACTACATAGATATTAGAATGGCAAAAATCCCAAATACTGACAACATCAAATGCTGGTGAGAACGTAGAGCAGCAAGAATTCTTATTCATTGTGGTAGGAATGCAAAATGGTACAACCACTTTGGAAGACAATTTGGTATTGTATTAGAGTTCTCCAAAGAACAGAACCAATAGGATACATGTGTGTGTGTGTGTGTGTGTGTGTGTAATAGATTTATAATAAGGAATTGGATTACACAATTATGGAGACTGACAAGCCCTGACCCAGGATAACCTATGATATACTCCCAAGTCCAAGTCTAAAGACCTGACAACCAGGAAAGCTGATGGTGTGTTTCCATTATGAAGATTGGCAGTCTGGCTATCCAGGAAGAGCTCATGTTTCAGTTTATATCTGAAGGCAAGAAAAAAACTGATGTCCTAGCTTGAAAACAGTCAGGCAGAAAGAGTTTCTTTTATTCAGGCTTTTGGTTCTATTTAGGCCATCCTGTTTGGATAAGGTCCATCCACATTAAGGAGAATAATCTGCTCTACTCAGTTTACAGAAGCAAATGTTATATTCATCTAGAAACATACTCATAGACATATCTAGAATAACGTTTGACCAAATATCTGGGCACAATGTGTCCCATAAATTTTACACATAAAATTAATCATCAGAGGCAGTTTACAAAACTAAACATATTCTTATCATGCAATCCAGCAGCAATGACCCTTGAAATTTACCAAAATGAAATAAAAACTTAAATCTACACAAAAACCTACACACAAATGTTCATAGCATTTTTATTTATAATTGCCAAAACTTGGAAGCAACCAAGACGTCCTTTAAGGTAGACAGATAAACAAACTATGGCATATTAATACAATGGAATATTATTCAGTAATAAAAATAAATAAGCTATCAAGCCACAAAAGGACATAGAGGAACCTTAAATGCATATTGCTAAGTGAAAGAAGCCAATATTGAAAAGGTTGCATTCTATATGGATCCAACTGTATGACATTCTGGAATAGGCAAAACCATGGCAACAGTAAAAATATCCATGGTTGTCAGGGTTTCTTCATGACAGAAGAATGAATAGTTGGAACACAAGGAATTTTTAGGGCAGTGAAGTTATTATTCTGTATGATATTGTAATGGTGGATACCTGTCCTTTACTTTTGTCAAAACCCATAAAATATACAGCACCAAGAGTGAACTCTACTGTAAACTATGGACTTTAGTTAACATCGTATCAATATTGGCTCATCAATTGTAACAAATATACCATGCTAATGTAAGATGTTAATAAGAGGGGAAATTTGGGGATAAGGAGTAGAGTAGAACTCTCTGTATTTTTATCTTAATTTTTTTCTGTAAAGCTAAAACTGCTCAAACAAAATAAGGTCTCAACTAGAAAAAGAAAAATAAATTGATTCATGTTCCCCCATGTTTCTATCAGCTTATTTTGTTTCTAATCTGTCTTGAGTCATCACAACTTGTTATTTCTTTACCTACCTTCAATGATAGGGATAAGCATACTTGGAATGGCTCTTTCCAACTCAGATAAAATAAATGCAGTCTTGAAAGTGGGGTCTTCCAGGGGGCTACCTGATAGGTCAAATAATGGTAATTCTCTGAGAATGGGGCTTTAATGTATCTCCAACCTAGTTCTGCTCCCTCCAGTGACTACCAGGCTGCTGATTTTTACCATGATTGTAGGCTGTTGGTTTTTAAGACCACCATGGAGCTGAAGAAAAATCAATGAAAATAAGACAATTTAAAACACCACATAGGCTGCTGTTCTTACCAAGATTGAACTTTTTTCTTGAATAAATGCTTTCCAGAATACTCCAAGACTTTGGTTAATTTCCAGTGTCCTCAGAAAGTTAATTGTGATTATTATTTTCCAATTTTCTTAGTGCTTTTATGGAAGGGAATTTAACAAGATTCTTACTCTATCACTTTCTGTGTTGTCACTTCCTGAAGTACCCTTTGAATCCTGAAAGAATACAAAATATATCATCAGAATATTTTTTAAATATTTCTGGATAGAAAATTATCAATCCCAAATGATTAATTAATTGTAAAAAAGTAACAGTCATCAATCATGACACTAACTCTTCTAAGTTTCAAAGTTTAAATATTCTTAGTACTATCGAAAATTTGGGTAACCCCTTTCTGAATTCCAGCCATTTGAGAAAGAACATATGAGGATCAATATATCATTTTTATTATTCTAGAAAATAGTGTTGGAGGATATCTTTAAGTCTAGAGACAATTATGGATTCTCACAACTACCTATAAAGAGATTAGAATCTGCAAAGCAGTTGCCTGAAAAATCACCCACCTGACAAATACATTCACCCATAGAACAAAGACGACAAGACAGTCAAAGAGAGAATACACTGACTTTTCAATATCAAGATTCTGTTTCCTGAGCAGTATGTCCTAATACGTATTTTTGTTCCAGATTGCACAGATGTCTTGCCCTACCATAGGGAGAAGTAAGTGAGGGAGAGAGAGAGACTGAAAGTTTTCATTCCAATACTAATCTGTCGTGTGGAACAAAGAAAAAGTTACCTCCCTTCTCTGAAATTTTTAGGGCAGGGTAGTAAATGTCCCTCCTCAACTTTTGTATTTATATCCATAAATAGTGATCAATAAAAATACCTTATTTAAAGTACCAGAAAGTTGGAAAACCATACCATGGCAATGAAAAATCTATGTCAGTTGAAAACAAAGTGTAACTAGTTTTTGCCACAGTACTATGTTTCGTAATTATTACATATCAATTGTATGAATCTTTGTAAACCATTTAGAGTAGATAATCTTCTTTCATTTTTAAAATTATTTGATTCACTCAAGTATCCATTGAGTGACTACTATTTACTAGGATTTATGTCATACCCAGGGATTAAAGATAAATAAAATACAGTCCTTAACTTCAAACTCTTTGCAGTATACTTCAGAATACAAGAGGAAATGGGATACCATTGAAGCACTTGAGGAGTTGTTCTTCCTTCTCAATGAGTACTGAGAACTATTCAAAAATTCCTTTTGTAGGTGCAAAGTTTCTGATGGCCCCATCTTTGCAGAAGTGTTGGATTGTTAAAAGTTGAATTGCTTAGTCTTTAAAAATTTGAGGTATTTTTTTATTTTGTTTTGTTTTGAAATAGAAAATTAAAATTGAACATATTACAACTTAAGTGATTAATTTGGGTCTAATTTTCCTCTTCAATACAAATTAGAGTATTTTTTTCACTTCCTGATAGGAGATAATGGTGCTGATAAGCACCTGCCATTTTCCAGATCCTAAGTCTATGAAATTCTCCTCAAATTGAAAGGGACTGTTCCATTCTTGCTTTCTGTTTGCTAGCTGTTTGGATCTGGAGACTTTAAAATGCCAAACACTTGTATGAATGCCAACGACATTTTCCTCTAAGGGGTTGAGAGGAAAATGTAAAATGTAAATGTAAAGCTCTTTACACAATATGCAAAAGGAAAAATAAACAAACAAACAGGCATAACTAAATTAGTGGATGTCTGTACATGTGTTGGGGGGATGGGAAGTGAGTTGATAGAAAGTATTCAGGAAGCCATGTTAAAATTCTCATTCAGTGACTTTGTTTTCTAAAATAATATATCTGCTGTTGCTGTATTTCCTGTTTCTGATTGATAATAATTAGGAAAAATTTTTGGATGGAATTATTTTCCAATTTAACTTTCTTGGCACCATTTCTCTACAGGGAAAGAATCCTTGAGATAAACATACACACCTGTGACAAAACAATAGATTTTAATTAATAATTTAAGAAATAGACTCAAATGAACATTGGTTCCTAGAGTACAATTGTCCATGAACTACTTGGTTCCAAAAAAGCTTTTGTGATATTTACCCACTGTTCTTTACAGTGAAGGAGAGAGAAAGAGTTCTTCTCAATTAAAATGGAGTATTTATGTGGTATGAATGTTGGATATTAAGGTAGATTAAATAAAACTTCTATTAAAAATAGAATGGTAGGGAATTCCCTGGAGGTCCAGTGGTTAGGACTCCACACTTTCACTACCAAGGTTCCATCCTGGTTGGGGAACTAAGATCCCACAAGCTGTGCGGTGCACACCCCAACCCCAAAAAAAGCAGCGTTCATGGAACTTATATTCTATCATGGAAGACAGACAATGAACAGATACATGGATGCACAATCTAAAGTGCTAGAATGGTAAAGATATTGGTTTTAGGAAACAATCTGCACAAGAAAGTACAAATGTCAAAAGTAGAGACAGAAATCTTCTGTGAACCAAAAAATTATTCTGCTTTGTCTTTACCCTTGACTCACTAATTTTAATGCTCTTCTTTCACTATCCCATAGAATGGATATAACTTATTCTTACCTTTCATTGACCCTTCTTTTAGTAACAACAGGCTAATTTTTTCATGGCCTTTCATCTACCTCTTCCATATAGTGTATTGGTTAAGTTCTAACATTGTTTCAACACATCCCATGTTCGAATACTTGCTTTATCACTTCACATCTATGTAACTGTAAACAATTTACTTAACCCCTTTATCAATTCCGTAACCCTATAAAATGGGAATAATAATAGTTTCCCACTCTCCATAGGGTTGTCATAGGGATTAAATTAGTTAATATCTGTAAAGATTGTAGAACAGTGATTAATTAACACATAGGTATTGTCAATGTCGTTTTAGCTAATATTATTGATCTCTCTAGGTACAAGTGTAGCACATGAACCAGACCCAGGAAATATTCATATTCTATCCTTTTGGCACAATAATTGGACTAGGGATAAGCACATGATTCAAGTTTATCTCATCAGAATTAATTCTGTAATATTTGCTTGAGTTACTGGAAAAAGAAAGTTCACTTTCCAATGGTCTCCTGAGCTAGTAAAATATGTCTGGAGATGCTGGGAAACATGTTGTCATTTTCTGGAAATAATCAGTCTGACAGTGAAGATAGCACAGAGAACAGATTAGCCTTGAAAGAAACAGAGAAAATATTTATTGTATGTTTGAAAACCTGGATCAAATATTTCCTGAAGTGAGATATTCCTGGACTTTGCCAATGTTTGAACGGATAAGCTATAACCAGATCTATCACTTTGAACTAAAAAAGTTCCTATTACTATGGAGTCTCGCCTTCTTCATTTGTCTTACATTTTCACCATGTCTATGACCAGCAAAATACTCAGCTGTTTAGCTACAAAAGCTGTAGAAGTATATGGTACAGTCCAAAAAACTAAGGATATACATATGATTTGTGTATGACCTTTTCAAGAAATCGATTAGCCAAAATCTGAGCATGAACTATTTTTTCCTAAGATTGTGAAGTAAACAATATTCATCTTAATCTTAATGTATATGTATATACAGTAGTCCTTCATAATCGAAGTTTCCCTTTCCACAGTTTCAGTTCCCCATGGCCAAACATGTTTCAAAAATACTAAATAGGAAATTCCAGAAATAAACTATTCATAAATTTTAAATTGAATGCTGTTCTGAGTAGTGTGATAAAATCTCACACTGCCCTGCTCCTTCCTGCCTGAGATACCCTTTCATCCACATCCTCTACTCCTTACTTCCAACCATCGACATCGTCATGGCTAGATGATCCAGGATCACCCAAAGCAAATGATCCTCCTGATTCATCAGAAGGTAAATAGTAGCCTAACACTACCTCAAAATTCCTACATCATTCACCTCACTTCATCTCACATCATAATCAGAAGATGGGTGAGAACAATACAATATAATATTTTGAGAGAGAGAGAGACCACATTCACATAACTTTTATTACAGTATATTGTTATAGTTGTTCTATTTTATTATTTGTTATTATTTTTTATCCCTTACTCTGCCTAACTTATAAATCAAACTTTATCATAGGTATGTATATATAGGAAACCACGTACTATATAAAGGGTTTTGTACTATCCATGGTTTCAAGCATCCATTAGGGGTCTTGTAATATATCTCCAGTGGATAAGGGGGAACTAATGTATTTTATTTTAATGTGTTAATAAAAAGACCTTAGAGAAATTACTCCTGAGTGGAAACGTTGGCCCAAGAAGATGGATTTCACTTATTGGACTGGAATATCTAAAATGCCAACTACTCTTGAGGCAAAGTGATCACCTACATCACATATTGGTTTACTCCTCTTTTGTCCTTAGTGATTAATCACATGCATTACATTGGTTGATTTTTAATGTTTAGCCAACCTTGTATTCATGTAATAAATTCCACATAGTCATGATGTATAATCTTTTTTTAATAAATTTATTTTTTTTATTTTTGGCTGCGTTGGGTCTTATTTGCTGCATGCAGGCTTTCTCTAGTTGCAGCGAGCGGGCGCTACTCTTCGTTGAGGTGCATGGGCTTCTCATTGCGGTGGCTTCTCTTGTTGTGGAGCACGGGCTCTAGGCACATGGGCTTCAGTAGTTGTGGCACGTGGGCTCAGTAGTTGTGGCTCACGAGCTCTAGAGCGCAGGCTCAGTAGTTGTGGCACATGGGCTTAGTTGCTCCGCGGCATGTGGGATCTTCCCAGACCAGGGCTTGAACCCATGTCCCCTGCATTGGCAGGCGGATTCTTAACCACTGTGCCACCAGGGAAGTCCATGATGTATAATCTTTTAATGTGCTGTTGGATTTAGGTTGTGTTATAGGCTTGTTTCCTCTCAAAATTCATATGTTGAAATCATAACCTCAGTACCTCAGAATGTGACTATATTTGGAAAGAAGGCTTTTAAAGTGATAACTAAGGTTAAATTAGGCGATTGGATGGGCTTTAATCTACTATGACTGGCGTTTTTATAAGAAGAAATTAGGGCAGAGATAACACAGAGAGGAAAGACCATGTGAAGACACAGAGAGAAGATAGTCATCTACAAGGCAAAAAGACAAGCCCTTAGAAGAAACCAAACTTTCCAGAACCTTGATCTTGGACTTCTAGCCTCCAGAACTGTGAGAAAATAACTTTATGTTGCTTAATATACTCAGTCTGTAGTATTTGTTATGGCTGCCCTGACAAATTGATAAAATTTACTAGTATTTTATTAAATTTTTATATCTGTATTTACAACAGATATTGTTTTGCCATTTTTTTCTTGCCCTATCTTTTTTGGGTATTGATATCAGAGTAATTCTAGCCTCATAGAATGTGTTAAATAGTATTCCCTCTTTATCTATTTTTGGAGGAGTTTGAATACGATTGGCAATAATTCCTCTTTAGATATTTGGGAGAATTCACCTGTGACCTTGTCTGGTTTATTTCCCTTCAAGGTTCATCCATGTTGTAACATATAACATACTTCCTTAAATTCTGAATTTGAATAATGTTGAATAATGCTGAATAATGTTCCATTTTGTGAATATACAACATTTTATTTATCCATTTATGAGTCAATGGACATTTGACTTGCTTACATCTCTTGGCAATTGTGAATAGTGCTGCTGTGAACATGGTCAAGAAAATATCTCTTTGACCCTGCTTTAAATTCTTTTGGATAAATACTCAGAAGAGTGATTGCTAGATTATATAGTAGTTATATTTTTAATATATTTAGGATTTATTTTCCAGAGTGGTATATCATTTTACAATCTCACCAGCAGTGCACAAGTTCTCCAACTTTCCATATACTTACTACACTTGTTATTTCTGTGTGTTTCCTATGTTTGTTTGTTTTTATTATCCATCAAATTGATGTGAGAGGAAGTCTGTTGTGGTATTAATTTGAAAAACTCTGATAACTATGATGTTAGACATCTTTTCATATGCTATCTAGCTATTTGTATAGCACCTTTGTAGTAATGTCTATTCAAGTTCTTTGCCTATTTTTAATTAGGTTATTTCATTTTTTATTGTTGATATATAGGAGTTCTTTATATATTCTGGATATCAACCCCTTAACAGATATATGTTTGCAAATACTTTCTCTCATTCCATAGGTTACCTTTTCACTCTATTGATTGTGGTCTTTGATGCACAAAGTTAAGTTTGATGTTGTCCCATTTGTCTATTATTTATTTTCTTACCTGTGCTTTTGGTGTAGTATACAAGAAATTATTGTAAGTTCGATATCATAAATGTTTTCCCCTATGTTTCCTTCTATGAATTTTACACTTGTAGATCTTGAGTTTGCATCTTTTATTCATTTGGTTAGTTTTTGTATATGGTATAATGGTCCAACTTTATTCTTTTGTATGTGGATATCCAGTTACTCCAACACCATTTGTAAAATGTGTCCATCTTCTAATAAGTGGTCCTGGAACCCTTGCAGAATATCATTTGACCATATCCATGAGAGTTTATTTTTGTGCTTTCTGCTCTATTGCTTCAGTCTATTTGTCTGTCTTTACAACTAGACTTCCTCTAGTTGTCTTCCTCTACAAATAACTCAAATTGGTTTCTTTTTATGTCTGAGTAATATTCCATTGTATATATGTGCCGCATCTTCTTTATCCATTCATCTGTTGATGGACACTTAGGTTGCATCCATGGCCTGGCTACTGTAAATAGACCTGCAGTGAACATTGTGGTACATGCCTTTTTTGAATTATGGTCTTCTCAGAGTATATGCCCAGTGCTGTGATTGCTGGATCATATGGTAGTTCTATTTTTAGTTTTTTAAGGAACCTCCATATTGTTCTCCATAGTGGCTGTATCAATTTACATTCCCACACACTGTGCAAGAGTGTTCCCTTTTCTACACTCCCACTCCAGCACTTATTGTTTGTAGGTTTTTTGTTGATTGCCATTCTGACCATTGTGACAAGATACCTTAATGTAGTTTGGTTTGCATTTCCCTAATATTAGTGATATTGAGCATTATTTCATGTGTTTGTTGGCTGTCTATATATCTTCTTTAGAGAAATGTCTATTTATGTCTTCTGCCCTTTTATGAATTGGATTGTTTGTTTTTTTTTAATGTTGAGCTGCATGAGCCGTTTGTAAATTTGGAGATTAATCCTTTGTCAGTTGCTTCATTTGCAAACATTTTCTCTCATTCTGAGGGTTGTCTTTTTGTCTTATTTATGGTTTCCTTTGCAGTGCAAAAACTATTACATTTCATTAGGTCCTATTTGTTTATATTTGCTTTTATTTCCATTTTTCTAGGAGGTGGGTCAAAAAGGATCTTGCTGTGTTTTTTGTCATAGAGTGTTCTGCCTATGTTTTTCTCTAAGAGTTTTATAGTGTCTGGCCATACATTTAGGTCTTTAGTCCATTTTGAGTTTATTATGGTGTAAGGGAGTGCTCGAATTTCATTCTTTTACATGTACCTGTCCAGTTATCCCAGCAACAATTATTGAAGAGGCTGTCTTTTCTCCATTGTATATTCTTGCCTCCTTTATTAATGATAAGGTGACTATATGTACATGGGTTTACCTCTGGGGTTTTTCTCCTTCCTGTTCCATTGGTCTATGTTTCTGTTTCTGTGCCATTACCATACTGTCTTGATTACTGTAGCTTCGTAGTATAGTATGAAATCTGGGAGCCGGATTCCTCCAGCTCCATTTTTTATTTCTCAGGATTGCTTTGGTTATTCAGGGTCTTTTGGGTTCCATACAAGTTGTGAAATTCTTTGTTCTTGTTCTGTGAAAAATTGCATTGTTAGTTTTATAGGGATTGCATTGAAACTGTAGATTGCTTTGGGTAGTATAGTCATTTTCACAATGTTGATTCTTCCAATCCAAGAACATGGTATATCTCTCCATCTGTTTGTATCATGTTTAATTTCTTTCATCAGTGTCTTATATTTTTCTGCATACAGGTCTTTTGTCTCCTTAGGTAGGTTAATTTCTAGGTATTTTATTCTTTTTGTTGCAATGGTAATTGGTAGTGTTTCTTAATTTTGCTTTGAGATTTTTCTTCATTAGTGTATAGGAATGCAAGAGATTTCTGTGCATTAATTTTGTATCCTGCTACTTTACCAAATTCATTGATTAGCTCTAGTAGTTTTCTGGTAGCATCTTTAGGATTCTCTGTGTATAGCATCATGCCATCTGCAAACAATGGCAGCATTATTCCTTCTTTTCTGAGTTGATTTCCTTTTAATTCTTTTTCTTCTCTGATTTCTATGGCCAAAACTTCCAAAACTAGGTTGAATAATAGTGGTGAAAATGGACAACCTTGTCCTTTTCCTGATCTTAGAGGAAATGGTTTCAATTTTTCGCAATTCAGAATGATGTTTTCTCTGTGTTTGTCATATATGGCCTTTATTATATTGAGGTAAGTTCCATCTATGCCTAATTTCTGGATGGTTTTCATCATAAACTGGTGTTGAATTTTGTCGAAAGCTTTTTCTGCATCTATTCTGATATCATATAATTTTTCTCCTTCAATTTTTTAATATGGTATATCACACTGTTTGATTTTCGTATATTGAAGAGTCCTTGCAATCCTGGGATAAACCTCACTTGATCATGGTGTATGATCTTTTTAATGTGCTGTTGGAATCTTTTTGCTATTATTTTGTTGAGGGTTTTTGCATCTATGTTCATCAATGATATTGGCCTGTAGTTTTCTTTCTTTGTGACATCTTTGTCTGGTTTTGGTATCAAGGTGATTTTGGCCTCATAGAATGAGTTTGTGAGTATTCATCCCTCTGCTATATTTTGGAAGAGTTTGAGAAGTATAGGTGTTAACTCTTCCCTAAATGTTTGACAGCATTTGCCTGTGAAGACATCTGGTCCTGTGCTTTTGTTTGTTGCAAGATTTTTAATCACAGTCTCAATTTCATTGTTTGTGATTGTTCTGCTTATATTTTCTATTTTTTCCTGTTTGAGTCTCAGAAGGTTGTGCTTTTTTAAGAATGTGTCCATTTCTTGCAGGTTGTCCATCTTATTGCCATTTAGTTGCTTGTAGTAATCTCTCATGATCCTTTGTCTTTCTGCAGAGTCAGCTGTTACTTCACCTTTTTCATTTCTAATTCTATTGATTTTAGTTTTCTCCGTTTTTTTTCTTGATGAGTCTGACTAATGGTTTATCAATTTTGTTTAACTTCTTAGAGAAGAAGCTTTTAGTTATATTGATCATTGCTATTCTTTCCTTCACTTCTTTTTCATTTATTTCTGATCTGATCTTTATGATTTCTTTCTTTCTGCTAACTTTCGGGTTTTTTTTTTTTTCTTCTTCTTTCTCTAATTGCTTTAGGTGTAAGTTTTGGTTGTTTTTTTTTTTTTTTGAGATGTTGTTGTTTCTTGAGGTAGGATTGTATTTCTATAAACTTCCCTCTTAGAACTGCTTTTGTTGCCTCCCATAGGTTTTAGGTCATCCTGTTATCATTGTCATTTCTTTCTAGTTATTTTTTGATTTCCTCTTTGATTTCTTCAGTGATCTCTTGGTTATTTAGTAGTGTATGGTTTAACATCCATGTGTTTGTAATTTTTACAGATTTTTTTCCTTTTATTGATATCTAGCCTCATAGTGTGTGGTCGAAAAAGTTACTTGATATGATTTCAATTTCCTTTAATTTACTAAGGCTTGATTTGTGACTCAAGATATGATTTATCCTGGAGAATGTTCCATGAGCACTAGAGAAGAAAGTGTATTCTGTTGTTTTCGGATGGAATATCCTATAAATATCAATTAAGTTGATATTCTTTAATGTGTCATTTAAAGCTTCTGTTTCCCTATTTATTTTCATTTTGGATATTCTGTCCATTGGTCAAAGTGGGCTGTTAAAGTCCACTACTATGATTGTCTTACTGTCGATTTCCCCTTTTATGGCTGTTAGCATTTGCCTTATGTGTTGTGGTGCTCTTATGGTGGGTTCATGTATATTTACAATTTTTATATCTTCATCTTGGATTGATCCCTTGATCATTATGTAGAGTCCTTCTTTTTCTCTTGTAACAGTCTTTAAAGTCTATTTTGTCTGATTTGAGAATTGCAATGCCAGCTTTCTTTTGATTCCCATTTGCATGGAATATCTTTTTCCATCCCTCGCTTTCAGTCTGTATGTTTCTCTGGAGCTGAAGTGTGTCTCTTGTAGACAGCATATATACAGGTCTTCTTTTTATATTCTTTCTGCCAGTCTATTGCTTTTGGTTGGATAATTTAATCCATTTACATTTAAGGTAATTATTGATATGTATGTTCCTATTACCATTTTCTAAATTGTTTTGGGTTTGGTCTTGTAGGTCTTTTCCTTCTCTTGTGTGTCCTGCCTAGAGAAGTTCCTTTTGCATTTCTTGTGAAGCTGGTTTGGTGGTGCTGAATTCTCTTAGCATTTGCTTGTCTGTAAATGTTTTAATTTATCTGTCAAATCTGAATGAGATCCTTGCTGCATAGAGTTATCTTGGATGTACGTTTTTCCATTTCATCACTTCAAATATGTCCTGCCACTCCCTTCTGGCTTGCATAGTTTCTGCTGAAAGATCAGCTGTTAACCTTATGGGGTTTCCCTTGTATGTAATTTGTTGCCTTTCCCTTGCTGCTTTTAATATTTTTTCTTTGGATTTAATTTTTGATAGTTCAATTAATATGTGTCTTGGCGTGTTTCTCTTTGGGTTTATCCTGTATGGCACTCTCTGTGCTTCTTGGACTTGATTGACTATTTCCTTTCCCATACTAGGGAATTTTTCAACTATAATCTCTTCAAATATTATCTCAGTCCCTTTCTTTTTCTCTTCTACTTCTGGGACCCCTATAATTCGAATGTTGGTGCATTTAATGTTGTCCCAGAGGTCTCTGGTACTGTCGTCAATTCTTTTCATTTTTTTCTTTATTCTACTATGCAGTAGTTATAGCCAATATTTTATCTTCCAGGTCACTTATCCGTTCTTCTGTTTCAGTTATTCTGCTATTGATTCCCTCTAGAGAATTTTAAATTTCATTTACTCTGTTGTTCATCATTGTTTGTTTGCGCTTTACTTCTTGTAGGTCCTTGTTAAGCTTTTCTTTTATTTTCTCCATTCTATTTCCAAGATTTTGGATCATCTTTACTATCATTACTCTGAATTCTTTTTCAGGTAAACTTCCTATTTCCTTTTCATGTGTTTGGTCTGGTTGGTTTTTACCTTGCTCGTTTATCTGCTGCGTATTTCTCTGTCTTCTCATTTTGCTTAACTTACTGTGTTTGGGCCCTCCTTTTTGCAGGCTGCAGGTTCATAGTCCCCATTGTTTTTGGTGTCTGCCCCTAGTGGGTAAGGTTGGTTCAATGGGTTGTGTAGGCTTCCTGGTCGAGGGGACTGGTTCCTGTGTTCTGGTGGGTGAGCCTGGATCTTTTCTTTCTGCTGGACAGGACTGCATCTGGTGCTGTGTTCTGGGGCGTCTGTGACCTTATTATGATTTTAGACAGCCTCTCTGCTAATGGGTGTGGTTGTGTTCCTGTCCTGGTAGTTGTTTGGCATAGGTTGTCCAGCACTGTAGCTTGCTGGTCGTGACATGGAGCTGGGTCTTAGCGTTGAGATGAAGATCTCTGAGAGAGTTTTCACTCTTTGATATTACATGGAACCGGGAGGGCTCTGCTGGACCAATGCCCTGTACTAGGCTCTTGCAACTCATAGGCTCAGGCCTTACACCCGTCTGGAGTACCAAGACCCTGTCCACCTCATGGCTTAGGAGAAAAGGGAGAAAAAAAGAAAGAAAGAAAGAAAAAGTAAAGTTATTATAATAAAAATAAAAGATATTAAAAATAAAAATATTAAAAACTAGTAACAAAAGAAAGAAAGAAAGAAAGAAGAGAGCAGCCAAACCAAAAAACAAATCCACCAATGATAACAAGCACTAAAAACTATACTAAGAAAAAAATACAAATAAAAGGACAGAGAGATCCCTAGGACAAATGGTAAAAGCAAAGCTATACAGACAAAATCACATAGTCCACCACCTCAATTTTGGGATGATTCATTGTGTATTCAGGTATTCCAGAGATGCAGGGTACATCAAGTTGATTGTGGAGATTTATTCTGCTGCTCCTGAACCTGCTGGGAGAAATTTCCTTTTCTTTTTTTGTTTGCACAGCTCCTGGGGTTCAGCTTTGGATTTGGCGCTGCCTCTTCGTTTAGGTCGCATGAGGACATCTGTCCTTCGCTCAGACTGGACGGGGTTAAAGTAGCAGCTGATTAGGGGGCTCTGGCTCACTAACGCCAGGAGGAGGGAATGCGTGGTGAGCCTGTGGCGACAGAGGCTGGCATGACATTGCAACAGATTGAGGTGTGCCATGTCTTCTCCCAGGGAAATTGTCCCTGGATCAGGGGACCCTGCAGTCGCAGGCTGCACAGGCTCCTGGGAAGGGAGGTGTTGACAGTGACCAGTGCTGGTACACAGGCTTCTTGGTGGCTGTAGCAGCAGCCTTAGCATCTCATGCCTGTCTCTGGTGTCTGCACTGATAGCCGTGGCTCGCGCCTTTCTCTCGAGCTCATTTAGGCAGTGCTCTGAATCCCCTCTCATCGCACACCCCAAAACAATGGTCTCTTGCCTCTTAGGCAGTTCCAGTCTTTTTCTCGGACTCCCTCCGGGCTAGCTGTGGTGCACCTGCCTTCTTCAGGCTGTGTTCATGCAGCCAAACCGAGTCGTCTCCCTGTGATCTGAACTCAGAAGCCGGAGCCTCAGCTTCCTGCCCCCACCCACTGCAGCAAGTGAGCAGACAAGCCTCTTGGGCTTGTGAGTGCTGGTCAGCACCAATCCTCTGTGCGTGTATCTCTCTGCTTTGCCCTCTGCACCCCTATTTCTTTGCTCTCCTCTGTGGCCTTGAAGCTTCCCCCCTGATACCTCCAACCAGTCTCCACAAGTTAAGGGGCTGCCTAGTATGTGGAAACATTTCCTCCTTCACAGCTCCCTTGCAGAAGTGCAGGCCCCGTCCCTACAATTTTGTCTCTGTTTTTTCTTTATTCTTCTGCCCTACCCAGGTAAGTGGGGAGTTTCTTGCCTTTTGGGAAGTCTGAGATCTTCTGCCAGCTTTCAGTAGGTGTCCTGTAGGAGTTTGTTACACATGTAGATATATTTCTGATGTATTTGTGGGGAGGAAGCTGATCTCCACGTCTTGGTCCTCCGTCATCTTGAATGCCTCCCCCCTACGTAATTTTGGGTTTCCTCTTTGATTTCTTCAGTGATCTCTTGCTTATTTAGTAGTGTATTGTTTAGCCTCCATGTGTTTGTATTTTTTACACCTTTTTTCCTGTATTTGATAACTAGTCTTATAGCATTGTTGTTAAAAAAGATACTTGCTATGATTTCAGTTTTCCTTAATTTACTGAGGCTTGATTTGTGACCCAAGATATAATCTATCCTGGAGAACGTTCCTTGAGCACTTGAGAAGAAAGTGTATTCTATTGTTTTTGGATGGAATGTCCTATAATTATCAATTAAGTCCATCTTGTTTAATGTGTCATTTAAAGCTTATGTTTCCTTATTTATTTTCATTTTGGTTGATCTTTCCATTGGTGAAAGTAGGGTCTTAAAATACCCTACTATGATTGTGCTACTGTTGATTTCCCCTTTTATGGCTCTTAGCATTTGCCTTGTGTATTGAGGTGCTCCTATGTTGGGTGCATAAATATTAACAATTGTTACATCTTCTTCTTGGATTGATCCCTTGATCATTATGTAAAGTCCTTCATTGCCTCTTGTAATAGTCTTTATTTTAAAGTCTATTTTGTCTGATATGTGTATTGCTACTCCAGCTTCCTTTTGATTTCAGTCTGTATGTGTCCCTAGGTCTGAAGTGAGTATCTTGTAGACAGTGTATGTGCGGGTCATGTTTTTGTACCCATTCAGTATCTCTTGGTTGGAGTATTTAATCCATTAACCTTTAAAGTAATTATAGATATGTATGTTCCTATTACCATTTTCTTAATTGTCTTGGGTTTATTAATATTATTTTTTTAACATTTTTATTGGAGTATAATTTCTTTACAATGGTGTGCTAGTTTCTTCTTTATAACAAAGTGAATCAGTTATACATATACATATATCCCCATATCTCTTCTCTCTTGCCTCTCCCTCCCTCCCACCCTCCCTATCCCACCACTCTAGGTGGCCACAAAGAACCGAGCTGATCTCCCTGTGCTATGAGGCTGCTTCTCACTAGCTATCTATTTTACATTTGATAGTGTATATATGTCCATGCCACTCTCTCACTTTGTCCCATCTTACCCTTCCCCCACCCCATATCTTCAAGTCCATTCTCTAGTAGGTCTGCACCTTTATTCCCATCTTGCCCCTAGGTTCTTCATGAACTTTTTTTTTTTTTGGCTTTTTAGATTCCATATATATGTGTTAGCATATGGTACTTGTTTTTCTCCTTCTGACTTACTTCACTCTGTATGACAGACTCTAGGCCCATCCACCTCACTACAAATAACTTAATGTCATTTCTTTTTATGGCTGAGTAATATTCCATTGCATATATGTGCCCCATCTTCTTTATTCATTCAGCTGTCAATGGACACTTAGGTTGCTTCCATGTCCTGGCTATTGTAAATAGAGCTGCAATGAACATTGTGGTACATGACAATTTTTGAATTATGGTTTCCTCAGGGTATATGCCCAGTAGTGGGATTGCTGGGTCATATGCTAGTTGTATTTTTACTTCTTTAAGGAACCTCCATACTGTTCTCCATAGTGGCTGTATCAATTTACATTCCCACCAACAGTGCAAGAGTCTTCCCTTTTCTCCACACCCTCCCCAGCATTTATTGTTTCTAGATTTTTTGATGATGGCCATTCTGATCGGTGTGAGATGATATCTCATTGTAGTTTTCATTTGCATTTCTCTAATGATTAGTGATGTTGAGCATTCTTTCATGTGTTTGTTGGCAATCTGTATATCTTCTTTGGAGAAATGTCTATTTAGGTCTTCTGTCCATTTTTGGATTGGGTTGTTTGTTTTTTTGTTACTGAGCTGCATGAGCTGCTTGTAAATTTTGGAGATTAATCCTTTGTCAGTTGCTTCTTTGCAAATATTTTCTCCCATTCTGAGGGTTGTCTTTTCGTCTTGTTTTTGGTTTCTTTTGCTGTGCAGAAGCTTTTAAGTTTCATTAGGTCCCATTTGTTTATTTGTGTTTTTATTTCCATTTCTCTAGGAGTTGGGTCAAAAAGGATCTTGCTGTGATTTATGTCATAGAGTGTTCTGCCTATGTTTTCCTCTGAGAGTTCGATAGTGTCTGGCCTTACATTTAGGTCTTTAATCCATTTTGAGTTTATTTTTGTGTATGGTGTTAGGGAGTGTTCTAATTTCATTCTTTTACATGTAGCTGTCCAGTTTTCCTAGCACCACTTATTGAAGAGGCTCTCTTTTCTCCACTGTATATGCTTGCCTCCTTTATCAAAGATAAGGTGCCCATATGTGTGTGGGTTTATCTCTGGGCTTTCTATCCTGTTGGGTTTGTTTTTGTAGGTCTTTTTCTTCTCTTGTGCTTCCTGCTTAAAGAAGTTCCTGCAGAATGGGCCTTCTTTTAAGTTTTTGTAGAATTCTCCAATAAAGCCATCTTGCACTGGCCTTTTTTTATTGGGAGTTCTTTGAAAACTCAATCTACTTCTACATTACTGGCCTGTTCACATTTTCTCTTTCTTCCTAATTCTTCATAATTCAGTCTTCGAGGGTTGTGTGTTTCTAGAAATTTTCCATTTCATCTAGGTATCCCATGTGTTGGTGTACAATTGTTCATAATATTCTTTTATAATCCTTTTAACTTCTATGGAATTGTAAATCTCAGAGCCACCCGTTTTTGAACACATAAATTCTCACCCTTTATGATAGTCACAGGATGCCCAATGCACTTGGCTCCTACTTCTTTTAACCCCAGCTGATAAAAGGAGATACTCCAAAATTGCAAAAGTCTAATTACTTCTATTAAAAATAACCATGTTTTGCCAGAGCAATCTTTTCCTGTGCTCTCTTGTAACACAGAGACCTTAAGCATCACACCTTCCACCTGGATACTTTGTCTACTGGAAAAGACACCTCTAGAACTCTCTTCAATCTTGCTGTAAAGACCTTTGTCAGGTACTGCTAATCACCTCTTTTGCCACCATGTCCAAAGAATAGACTCTTGGATTCAAGTGACACACCTAAAGAAAGCACTGAACCTGACTGGAACTCAACATCATCTTGTGGCCTGAAGGTAAAGATTTCAAGGATTTGAAGCAGACAACATCTGATAAGACACTTTTCCCAAGATATCTGGACCAACCCTGTTGGAGGTATGTTGCCAAAACTTTGAGTATGACACAACACTTCAGATAATCTCCAATGTTTATTCTCTTAATAACATATGGACTTTAGATAAAAATTACCTGTGAGTTCTCCCTCTTACCCCTCCTTATTACTCAAGTGTGATCTCAATAGGTTTCCAATCTGCTTGGTCCTGATTGACAAAAGCTGCTGAAATTGTAAAATCAGACTCTTGATCAGTGATGCTTTCAGAGAAATATCTTGATCAAAAGGTGTAAGTGTAAAAAATAATAAACAGAAAACTCATTTAAATAGATTTGGGAAACCAGAAGAGGGAACTCTCACACACTACAACAATAGTAGAGCCCAACAGGAAGAAGAAAGACTACTCTTGTTTCCTGGCCGGGACTCAGCTAATGAAAAACATGGACTCTGTTTACTAGAACCCTCTCAACTTCCTTTTCCCCTCTATAAAAACATTCTCCTTCCCTTGCCATGCAGGGAATTGCATATGGTTCACCATGGTTGTAGAACCTGAATTGCAATTCTCAGTTGATCCCAAATAAACTAATCTCTGCTGGAGAAATATCTGGCAGGCTATTTGTTTTAAGTTGAAACTCCTCAGGATACTGAGCCTTCCTTCCAGCTCCAGAAATGGGACTACACAACCTTGAGTCATTGGGGAATTTATGTCTTAACAACTTGGGCTCAAACAAGGAAATTCCCCTCTCATCAGTGGCAGCCAAAGTTGTAGTAGATGACTGCATTCTCTGCTCCCAAACCAAAAGATAGAGGCTATCCAGATGGGGACATATTCCCTGGGGAGACAAACCATATTCCTGCTGACAAATTAATTTATTTGACCCACTGTTTCCTTCTGTTGGTACATCCAGATATGCCATCACAATCATTGATACTGACATGGGATGTCTCTTGATGATCCCTACCTGGAATTCCTCTTCAAAACAGGTAATCTTTTTCCTTTCTAAATGTATTCTTGTTCCCTTTGGATTTCCAGATTTTATTAACTGTGACAAGGGTGCACATTTTACCTCTCAGGAAACTAAACAGTGGGCTCTCCAACATTTGGAACTTCCATTTAGGCTATCACCCTCAGGCTGCTGACCTCATTGAGCATCTTAGCAGTTTTCTGAAAGAAAAGCTACTTAAATTTTTTTCAGGTAGTCCTTGAAATGGATTGAACTCTTGTCCCAGGCCCTCATCTTGCTTAACTCTTGTCCCCTGGGCCTTCATACCCCACATACAAACTATTATACACTCTTCAAAATTCCATGTTTTGTCATCTCTGGCAATCCTCAAGCCTTTACCCTCTAAGATGATGTCCTTTTTATTTTATCCTCTGACTCCACTTCCCTCTTTTGCTCTTATTTTTGATCATCATGTCATTTGCTTCATGCTGACAAACCAATTGAGAGTGGATAGTCCAATATGTTTCCCTCATAATTGAATGTCTCCCTGGCCAAAAGCACACCAAGTTAGTGTGATATCATTTCTTTGGAAATCCTGACAATACTGAGGACTTTCCAAAAGAGTTCATCTCCCTGAATATACTGACTATAGGTGCTAGCTAATGAAATTAAATTCCCATACCAATTTAGAAGAAGTAGAAATCATTACCCCAGGAAAAATCAGTGGCAACATTTCGATGTCTGAAAGAGGAAAAGAAACTCTCCACTTGGCAGATACAAACTATATTGGGAGATGAGAGCATGGTGAGAAAGCTATATGTTGTGGCCTTTCTTCACACTAAACGAGATAACCCATGACTTTCTCACAGAGAATACACACACTCCGCTATTAATCAACATACAAATAGCTCAGCCAGAAGGAACGCAACCCAAGTTCATCAAAAGTCAATGTCCTATATGACTATGGCTATTCTTATTGTTTTCTATAGCCTGGGTGATAGGGTTACTGGTAGACCCCTTGGTCATAACCATCAAACAGATATAATACTGGAACAAAATGCTCCAGATCACAATTGTGCCACTGGTTGGAAAAGCAGGGAACATTGGAGAGACTTGTTGGAAGGTCTCAGTCCAGCATGCCATTGAGTCTGGGCAGCAAAGTGTTTGAATCCCTTTATAGGCAGTGAGACCTCTGGAAAGAATGTTTAAATGACAATTGCTTCTCAATTTCTTTACACCAAATATTGCTACAAGCTAACTGGCCCTATGATTCCCTGCACATAAAACCCACCTGGCTACAGAGACTATACTCCCATAATTTGCCAATTGCCCACACAGGTTGATCCCAGGAGCTCCTAAGTAGCATCCATAAGATATCCCTTAGCCTAGAATATAAATGTTGCCCAGAATCTTTATGTGCTTTGAATGAGTTACTGGGGAATGTAAGGGCAACCACCATTCCATTGCTACATGGGACCCCAAAGACTCCAGAGCTCTTAACAGCTTGTTCCACTAGCAGCACGCATTGAATAGGCAGTTAAGTCTCTAGAGACGCCTCCAAGTTTTAGCAGGCTAGCTTACCCTCAGGCCATGACCAATAACTCTACTGGACGGCAACATGGAAAGGTCATCTGTTCCATGGAAGGCACCACTCCAGAGAACCTAATCCGTGAGTGAGATAGACTCAACCCTGGAGAGGATACCGATTCAGATGATATTGTCCCATCCCAAGAATATGCTGCTGGAGATGTTTATGCCTCCTACAATATAGGTGATGCTTTAAGGACATATCACCACCTCAGAGACCTCCTCACTTGCTCATATAGCCCAAAATGTTAAACACTCCACAATATTACCCAAACCTTTGAAAAGATTCCCAGAGACCCCTAGATTACTGACCTGTTTTTATGGCTGGGCCCTGCAAATGTGGGACAATTGTTATGGATTGGATTTTAGATTGTTGCCTGTATAATTATTGTAGGATTTGCTACTATAATCTTAATCAGATGTGTACATTCTTGGTTACAATATGTCCCACTCCTGACTTTTAACATATCCACTACCTAGGTGTTAACGTCCCAACAATTAACTCTGATGCCTTGGTGTCACAGGGTGGATTGTTGTGTAAGTGCCTGCCCAGATATATATATATACCTCTAAGGAAAGTTAATCATAGACAAGAGTGCCAAGAATACACAATTGGGCAATAATAGTGCTGGGAAAACTAGAAATCCATATGGAAAAGAATGAAATTGAAACCTATTTAGACCATACACAAGAATCAACTGAAAACTGATTAAAGGCCTGAACAGAAGACCTAAAACTGTAGAACTCCTAGAAGAAAACATAGGAGAAAAGTTCCTTTACATTATTCTTGGCAATAATTTTTTGGATATATGACACCAAAAGCACTGGAAACTAAAGCAAAAATGAACAAATGAGACTACATTAAACTAAAACAATTCTGCACAACAAAGGAAACAACCAACAAAATGAAAAGGCAACCTGTAGAATGAAAGAAATTTTGCAAATCACATATCTGCTAAAGGGTTAACATCCAAATATATGTAGTGATGGATATTTTAACTTTATTCTGCTAATAATTTCACAATAAATACATATATCAATGCATTATGTTGTATACTGTGATTTTATACAACTTTATTTCTAAATTATACGTCAGTAAAGCTGGAAAAAGGATATAAAAATTCATACAACTCAATTGCAAAAAAAGCAATGAATGCAATTGAAAAATAAGCAGAGGTTCTGAATAGTTGATTTTGCAAAGAAGACATACAAATGGCCAACAGGTACATAAAAAGATGCTCAACATCACTAATCATCAGGGAAATACAAATCAACCTCACAAGAATATTACCTCACAAATGTTAGAATAGCTATTATCAAAATGATAAGAGATAACAAGTGTTGATGAGGGTGTGGCAATAAAGGTACCCTTGTACACTATTGGTGGGAAGGTAAACTGGTACAACCGTTATGGAAAACAACATGATGATTCCTCAAAAAATTTAAAATAGACCTATTGTATGATCTAGCAATCTCACTTCTGGGTATATGACCAAAGGAAATGAAACCAGTATCTTAAAGAGATATTGTACTTCCGTGTTTATTGTACTCCCATGTTCACTGCAGCATTATTCACAATAGCCAAGACATGAAATGACCTAAGTGTCCATAGATGAATAAATATATAAGAGAAATTTGGTTACATATATTCAATGGAATACAATTCAGCCATGAAAGAAGGAAATCTTGTCATTTGTGATGTGGTTGAACCTAGATGACATCATGCTAAGTAAAATAAGCCACATACAGAAAGATAAACACTGTATAATCTCACTTTTATGTGGAATCTAAAAACTACACATAACAGGCTTCCCTGGTGGTGCAGTGGTTGAGAATCTGCCTGCCAATGCAGGGGACACGGGTTTGAGCCCTGGTTCGGGAAGATCCCACATGCCACGGAGCAACTACACCCGTGAGCCACAATCACTGAGCCTGCGCGTCAGGAGCCTGTGCTCTGCAACAAGAGAGGCCGCGATAGTGAGAGGCCCGCGCACCGCGATGAAGAGTGGCCCCCACTTGCCACAACTAGAGAAAGCCCTCGCACAGAAACAGAGACCCAACACAGCCAAAAAAAAAAATACACATAACAAATCATCATTTTTTGCACCTTAAATATATACAATATTTATTCATAATGAACCTCTAGAAAGATGAAACAATAAAAATAAAAAATGTGACTTTTGCTATTCTTAAGAAAATCATGTATGATGGTTACTAAATCCATTGATGAAAGCTTGATGAGATTTTTAAAACAGATGAATCAGGCTGACAACTCCTACATACTGACCAGTTTTCACGTTACTAAAAGTGGAAAAGTAATATATTATGAGCCTCCTGATATGATGCAGTAGGAAGTATGCAGCTCTACCAATGAAATAGTCTAGGTCCCAAAGTATGAGTATATATCCTAAATACTCCTTTACACATCTGACTACCAGTTGTAAGGATACACTAGGGAAAAATAAATATTTACAAAGCACAGCAAGGAATTATTTAACCATATTCTGAATGTGAGAAATAATTTTTACTCAGAGAAATGTGTACTCAAAATATTTATGAATGACATGATATGATGTCTCCGATTTCTTTCAAAGTTATTCCAACATAAAAGGAAAATCCAAATGAAAAAATATTAATAAAATGTGGGTAATGGCTGAAGCTAAGTGATGGATGTGTGGGGTTCATCATATTGTTTTCTCTACTTTTATATGTATTTTAAAACTCCATGATTTAAAAGTTAAAAAGAAAGGAAATGAATGTAATAAAATATTTTTTTCTAACATATTTGATTAATTGTAAACTTATTTGTGAGGAAAGTTGTCTTCTTAATTTTTTTCACATAATTGATAAATTTCCTTTTAATAACCTCTTGGTTCATTGACTGTGTTGTACTGTACCTCTTAATTCTCAGATACTTAAGATTTTTGGTCAAAACTTTCATGTATTCTTAACTTTATTGATTAAAATATGATAATTTGTCTTGCAAAAATCTCTTCTATTAAAAATGCCTTAAAATTTTATTTGAATTCAAGTATGTAACAAATTTTTTATAAAAGGCCCATGTGTCTAGAAAAACAATACACATATGATCTGTCTAATATGAAGATTTTCTATATATCTTTGAATCAGGTCTATTATTTGCATTGTGTAGTTCTTTTGTAGCCATATATATCGTAATCTACTACCTTTGTTCTTTTCTAGAAGAGGTGTATAATGTCCTCTTTTAATAAACAAATGTATTGTATTTGTTTCAATACCATCTCCTTATGTTTCAGATTATTTTTCTTTACTTCACTGCTATGTTATTTTGACTTTTACATATTACTAACTATAATTTTATAAAAATAAACTGTTTATCATTATATAATATCCAGTTAATTTTCTGCTTTTTACCTTAAACTCTACGTTGTCTAATACTAATATAACCATTTTAAAATTATTTTTCTGATTGTACTTTCCTAGTATTTCTTTCCCATTATTATCAATGTTTATCATGTTTGAAAATTGTTTTCCTGTATACTTCATATTTCCTTCTACCCAAATCCAATATTATATTTATCTTAATTAGAATATTCAGTCGTTTTAAAATTGATGCATAATTGACACATAACATTGTGTAATTTTAAGGTGTACAACTTGTTGATTTGACATATTTATATATTGCAGTACTTTTAGCACTGAAGTGTTAGCTAGCACCTCCATCACATCACATAATTATCATTTTATTTTCTCCTGAGAATATTTAAGAACTAGTTTTTGGCAACTTTGAATTATATAATACCATATTGTGGACTAAAATCACTAAATAGTTTATTAGACTTCCAGAACTTATTCATCTTCTAACTGTAAGTTTGTACCATTGGACCAACATCTACCCAATTCCCCCATCCTCCCAGCCACTGCTAACAACCTTACTACTTTATTTTTATGAGTTTGGCTTTTTTAGATTCAACATATAAGTGATGACATACCATATTTGTTTTACTCTGTCTGACTTATCTCACTTAGAATAAAGACCTCAAGTTCCATTCATATTGTTGCAATGGCAGAATGTTCTTTTTTCTCATGCCTGAATAGTATTCCATTGTACATATAAATACCACATCTTCTTTATCCATTCATCTATTGATGGACACAGGTTATTTCCACATCTTGGCTATTGTGAATAATGCTGCAATAAAGGGAGTGCAGGTGTCCCTTGGGTAACCTATTTTCACTTCCTTTGGATATATATCCAAAAGTGAGATTGCTGGACCATATGATAGTTTTATTTTTAATTTTTTAAGGAACTTCCATACTGTTCTCCATAGTGGCTGAACCAGTTTATAGTACCATTAACAGTGTACAGGATTCCCATTTCTCCACATTCTCACAAACATTTGTCATTTCTTATCTTCTTGATAATAGCCATTCTTATGGGTGTCAGGAGATATCTCATTGTGGTTTTAGTTTGCACTTCCCTGGCGATTATTGATGTTGAACACTTTTTCATGTACCTGTTGTCTATTTGGATGTCTTCTTTGGAGAAATGTCTGATTAGTTCCTCTGCCCATTTTTAAAATCAGATTTGGTTTGCTTGTTTGTTATTGACTTATATGAGTTCTTTATATATTTTGGATATTAACCAATTATTAGATACATGGTTTACAAATATTTTCTACAACTCCACATGTTGCCTTTTTATGTTGCTGATTGTTTCTATTGCTATGCAGAATCTTGTTAGTTTGATGTGGTCTCACTTGTTTTTTTTTTTTTTTGTCACTTTTGCTTTGGCTGTCAAATCCAAAAAAAGCATTGCCAAGACTAATGTCAAAAGTCTTCTTCCCTATGTTTTCTTCCAGGAGTTTTATGGTATTATATCTTATGTTTAAGTCTTTGATCTACTTTGAGTTAATTTTTTGAGTTGTGTAATATAGGGGTCCAATTTCATTTTTATGCATGTGTTATCCAGTTTTCCTGACACCATTTGTTGAAGAGACCATACTGCCCCCAATGGAAGTTCCTGGTTCTGCTATCAAATATTAGTTGACCATATACATGGGTATTTAGTTCTGAACTTTCTTTTCTATTCCATTGTTCTATGTATCTATTTTTAATGCCTGTACTGTACTCTTTTAAATATTATAGCTTTGTAGAATAGTTTGAAATCAGAAAGTGTAATGCCTCTGGATTTGTTGTTCTTTCTCATGATTTCTTTGGCTATTTGGGGTCTTTCATCGTTCCATACAATATTTAGGATTTTTTTCTCTTTCTGTGAAAAATACAATTGGATTTTTGATAGAGGTTACATTGAATCTATAGATGGCTTTGGGTAGCATGGACATTTTAGTAATATTAGCTTTCAATCCACAAATGAAGTACATGCTTCTATTTGTTTGTTTCTCCTTTGATTTCTTTGGCAACACATTGTAGTTTTTATTGTATAGATCTTTCACTTACTTAGTTAAATTTATTTGTAGATATTTTATTGTTTTTGATGTTAATGTGAATTAAATAGTTTTCTTTATCTCTTTTTCAGATTTTTCATTGTTGCTGTATAGAAAAGCAACTGATTTCTGTGTACTGAATTTTTTTTTCATTTTTTATTGAAATATAGTTGATGTACAATATTACATAATATACAAGTGTACAACATAGTGATTCACAATTTTAAATGTTATACTCCTTTTTTACTTACTACAAAATTCTGGCTATATACTCCATGTTTTGCAGTACATCCTTATAGCTTATTTATTTTATACATAATAGTTTGTACCTCTTAATGCACTACCCCAATCTAGCCCCTTCCCCCTTCCCTCTCTTCACTGGTGACCACTAATTTTTTCTCCATATCTGTGAGTCTTTCTTGTTATATTTAATAGATTGCTTTCTTTTTAGATTCCACATATAGTTTTATCACACAGTATTTGTCTTTCTCTGTCTGACTTATTTCATTTAGCATACCTTCCAAGTCCATTCAAGTTGTTGCAAATGGAAAATATTCATTCATTTTTATGGCTGAGTAGAGAGTACAGAAATAAATGCATCCACCTATGGTCAATTAATCTTTGACAAAGGAGACAGGAATATACAATGGAGAAAAGACAGTCTCTTCAATAAGTGGTGCTGGTGGAACTGGTCAGCTACAAGTAAAAGAACAAAATTACAACATTCTCTAACACCATATACAAAACTAAACTAAAAAAAAAAAAGCATAGGCAGAATACTCTGACATAAATCATAGCAATACCGTCCCAGCCAAAACTTCTTCCAGCCATGTCGGCCCCAGTAACCACACCCCTCGACACCTCCTCCCCTGCTGGCCTGCGTGGACACATGTGCTTTGGGGCAGCCTCAGGAGCAGACACTGCTGGGAGGAACACACACAGAGGTAGGGCTGAAACCACAGCTGAGCCCAGGGACTGTACAACTAAGGAAGAAGAGCAGAAATCTCTCCTCATGGCTACAAGAACCATAGAGTTACACCTCCACTGATGGCTTCTTAAATTCAGTGCCTGTAGAACATCTCAAAGGACAACAAGTGCTCCTGCAGCTGCGATGGGTCTGGCTTTAGCAGCTGTGGGCTTTGTGGGCATGTTCCTGTGAGGGTTGAGTGAGACCAGAGTCTGAGATGCCTCCATAGCTCACACAGCAGGTACAGGTTCATGCCTACTGCAGTCCAGGGACCTGACCTCAGTGAATCTGTGCCAGTGATCTGGTGAAGACAACACCTGAGAGTCATCAGGGCCAGTTGCTGGCATACCCACAGTTAAGGTGGGATCAAAAGCAGTGCCAATAACAGTGTACTTTGTGAGCCTGTACAACAGGTGAAAGGGGACAGAACAGAACACACTCACAGGCGAACATCTCCAGAGGAGGAATACTCAGAGGCTTCTCTCACTCTGAGAGTGATCTAATTCTGCCTTCCTCACAGCTAAGAAGCAGAATTCGGGGTCTCTACTTCAACAACTAAGGAGAACATCACGTACCTGACAGTGCAGTGACAACCACAGAGCAAATGGGAGGCCCTGCTCAATGTTTACCTCACACAGCAGGGGACAGGTGCAAGAAGAAAGAGGAGCTACAATGCTGCATCCTGCAGAAGGAAGACCACAGACACATAAGTTAGACAAAATGAGATGACAGAGAAATCTGTTGCAGACAAAGGAGGAAGATAAACAAGAACAAGTAAATAAAGATGAGTTAGGCAATCTACCTGAAAAATAATTCAGAATAATGACAGTAAAGATGATCTAAGATCTCAAAAAAAGAATGGAGGCACAGATTGAGATGATACAAGAAATGTTTAACAAGGACCTAGAAAAACTAAAGAACAAACAAAGAGAGATAAATAATACAATAACTGAAAAGAAAAATACTCTAGAAAGGATCAATAGCGGAATAACTGAGGCAGAATAACGGATGGGTGAGCTGAAAGACAGAATGGTGGAAATAACAGCCACACAGAATAAAACAAAACAAAAAAAAGAATGAATACCTCAATTGAGGTACCTCAAATGTACCTCTCAGAGACCTCTGGGACATAATTAAATACACCAACATTCAAATTATAGGGGTCCCAGAAGAAGAAGAGAAAGAGGAAGGGCCTGAGCAAATATTTGAAGAGATTATAGTCAAAAACTTCCTTTACATGGGAAGGGAAATAGTTACCCACTTCCAGGAAGCACAGAGAGTCCCATACAGGATAAACCCAAGGAGGAACATGCCTAGAAACATATTAATCAAAGTAGCACAAATTAAATATAAATAAAAATATTAAAAGCAACCAGGGAAAAACAACAAATAACATACAAGGGAATCCTGATAAGGTTATCAGCTGATTTTTCAGCAGAAACTCTGCAGGCCAGAACAATGTGGCATGACACATTTAAAGTAATGAAAAGGAAAAACCTACAGCCAAGAATATTCCAACCAGCAAGGCTATAATACAGATTCAATGGAGAAATCAAAAGTTTTACAGAAAAGCAAAAGCTAAGAGATTTCAGCATTACTAAACCAGCTTTATGACAAAGGCTAAAGGAATTTCTCTAGGCAGGAAAAACAAGAGAAGAGAACAAAAGAGGAAGGGAAGAAAAAGGACTTACAATAACAAACTCAAAACAATTAAGAAAATGGAAATAGGAACATACATATCAATAATTACCTTAAATGAAATTGATTAAATGCTCCAACCAAAAGACATAGACTGGTTGAATGGATACAAAAGCAAAACCCCTATATATGCTGTCTACAAGAGACCCACTTCAGACCTAGGGACACATACAGACTGAAAGTGAGGGGATGGAAAATGATATTCCATGCAAATGGAAAGCAAAACAAAGCTGAAGTAGCAATACCCATATCAGACAAAATAGACTTTAAAATAAAGACTTTAAGGGAGACAAGAAAGGTCACTACATAACGACCAGGAAGATATAACAAGTGTAAATATATATGACCCCAACATAAGAGCATCTCAATGTATAAGGCAAATGCTAATAGCCATAAAATAGGAAATTGACAGTAAAACCATACTAGTTGAGGACTTTAACTTCCCATTTAAATCAATAGACAGAGATCATTCAGACAGAAAATTAATAAGGAAACACAAGTCTTAAAGGACACATTAGCCCCAATACACTTAATTGGTGTTTATATGGCATTCCATGCAAAAGCAGCAGAATACACTTTCTTCTCAAGTGCACATGGAACATTCTCCAGGATAGATCATATCTTGGGTAACAAATCAAGTCTTAATAAATTTAAGAAAATTGAAATCATATCAAGCATCTTTACTGACAGCAATACTATGAGATTATAAATCAATTACAGAAAAAAAAACTGTAAAAAACACAAACATGGGGGGCTAAACAATCTATATATTTTTTAAGTTTTATTTTTAAGACTTTATTTAATTTGTTACAATACTGCTTCTGTTTTATGTTTTGGTTTTTTGTCCATGAGTCATGTGGGATCCTAGTTCCCTGACCAGGTTTTGAACCTGCACCCCCTGCATTGGAAGGTAAAATCTTAACCACTGGACTGCCAGGGAAGTCCCCAAGCAATATATTATTAAATAACCAAAGGATCATGGAATAAATCAAAGAGGAAATAAAAAGAAATACCTAGAGACAAATGACAACAAAAACACTTGGATCCAAAACCTGTGGGAAACAGCAAAAGCAGTTCTAAGAGGGAAGATAAAGCAATAAAATTGTACCTCAAGAAGCCAGAAAAATCTCAAATAAGCAACCTAACCTTACCCTTAAAATAACTAAAGAAACAAGAACAAACAAAACCCAAACTTAGTAGAAGGAAAGAAATCATAAAGATTTCTGCAGAAATAAAAGAAATAGAGATGAAGAAAACAATAGTAAAGAACAAAGAAGCTAAAAACTGGTTCTTTGAGAGGATAAACAAAACTGATAAACCTTTACCCAGACTCATCAAGAAAAAAAGAGAGAAAACTCAAATCAATAAAATTAGAAATGAAAAAGGAGAATTTACAAAGGACACCATAGAAATACAAAGGATCATAAGTGACAACTACAAGCAACTATATGCCAATAAAATGGACAACCTAGAAGAAAAGGACAAATTCCTAGAAAGGTACAACCTTCCAAAACTGAACCAGGAAGAAATAGAAAATATGAACAGACCAATCACAAGTAAGAAAATTGAAAGTGTGATTTAAAAACTCCCAACAAACAAAAGTCCAGAACCAGATGGCTTCACAGGCAAAATTCTATCAAATATTTAGAGAAGAGTTAACACCTTCTCTTCTGAAGCTCTTGCAAAAATGCAGAGGAAGGAACACTCCCAAGCTCATTCTATGAGGCCACCATCACCCTGATACCAAAACCAGACAAAGTTATCCAAAAAAAGAAAATTACCAGCCAAAATACCAATTAACATAGACGGAAAATCCTCAACAAAATATTAGCAAATCAAATCCAACAACACATTAAAATGATCACACACCATGATCAAGTGGGATTTATCACAGAGATGCAAGGATTCTTCAATATATGCAAATCAATGTGATACACTACATTGACAAATTGAAGAATAAAAACCACATAATCACCTCAAGAGATGCAGAAAAAACTTTTCACAAAGTTCATCACACTTTTATGATAAAAACTCTCCAGAAATGGGCTTGAGGGAACCTACCTCGACATAATAAAGACCATGTATGACAAACCTACATCTAACATTATACTCAATGGTGAAAAGCTGAAAGCATTTCCTATAAGATCAGGAATGAGACAAGGATGTCCACTGTCACCACTATTATTCAATGTAGTTTTGGAAGTCCTAGCGATGGCAATCAGAGAAGAAAAAGAAATAAAAGAATCCAAATTGGAAAAGAAGAAGTAAAACTGTCATTTTTTGCAGATGACATGGTACTATACATGGAAAATCCTAAACATGCTACCAAAAAGCTACTAGAGTTTGTCAATGAATTTGGTAAAGTCGCAGGATACAAAATTAATACACAGAAATCTCTTGCATCCCTATATACTAACAATGAAAAATCAGAAAGAGAAATTGAGAAAACAATCACATTTACCATCACATCAAAAACAATAAAATACCTAGGAATAAACCTACCTAAGGAGGCAAAAGACCTGTACTCAGAAAACTATAAGGTACTGATGGAAGAAATCAAAGATGACACAAACAAATGGTGAGATGTGCCATGTTCTTGGATTGGAAGAATCAGTATTGTGAAAATGACTATATTACCCAAAGCAATCTACAGATTCAATGCAATCCTTATCAAATTACCAAGGGAAGTTTTCACAGAATTAGAACAAATAATTTTTATGGAAACACAAAAGACCCCAGAATACCAAAGCAATCTTGAGAAAGAAGAACTGAGCTGGAGGAATCAGGCTCCCTGACTTCAGATTATACTACAAAGCTACCATCAACAAAACTGTATGGTACTGGCACAAAATCAAAAATATAGATCAGTGGATTAGGATTGAAAGTCCAGTAATAATCCCACACACCTATGATAACCTAACCTATGACAAAGGAGACAAGAATATACAGTGGAGAAAAGACAGCCTCTTCAATAAGTGGTGTTGGCAAAACTGGACAGTTACATGTAAAAGAATGAAATTAGAACACTCCCTAACACCATACACAAAAATAAACTCAAAATGGATTAAAGACCTAAATGTAAAGCTGGATATTATAAAAACCTTAGAGGGAAACATAGGCAGAACATTCTTTTAAATGAATGGGACCTAATTAAACTTAAAAGCTTTTGCACAGCAAAGGGAACCATAAACAAGATGAAAAGACAACCCTCAGAATGGGAGAAAATATTTACAAATGAAGCAATTGACAAGGGATTAATCTCCAAAATATACAAACAGCTCATGCAGCTCAATATCAAAAAACAAACAACTGAATCCAAAAAATGGGCAGAAGACCTAAGTAGACATTTCTCCAAAGAAGACATACAGATGGCAAAAAAAAGAGAAACACATAAAAAGATGCTTAACATCACTAATTTTGAGAGAAATACAAATCAAAACTACAGTGATGTATCACCTCACACTGGTCAGAATGGCCATAATCAAAAAATCTACAAACAATAAATGTTGGAGAAGGTGTGGAGAAAAGGGACCCCTTCTACACTGTTGGTGGGAATGTAAATTGGTAGAGCCACTATGGAGAACAGTAAGGAAGATCATTGAAAACCTATAAATAGAGCTACCATATGACCCAGTAATCCCATTCCTGGGCATATATCTGGAGAAAACCATAATTCAAAAGGATGCATGCACCCCGACGTTCATTGCAGCACTATTTACAATAACCAGGACATGGAAGCAAGCTAAATGTCCATCGACAGAGGATTTGATAAAGAAGATGTGGTACATATATACAATGGAATATTACTCAGCCATAAAAAGGAATGAAATAATGTCATTTGCAGTGACATGGATAGACCTAGAGATTATCATAATAAGTGATGTAAGTCACACAGAGAAAGACAAATATCGTATAATATTGCTTACATGTGGAATCTAGAAAATGGTACAGATGAACTTACTTGCAAAGCATAAATGGTGTCACAGATGTAGAAAACTAACATAGTTTCCAAGGGGGGAAGAGGGGAGTGACATGAATTGGCAGGTTGAGATTGACATATAAACACTACTATATATAAAATAGATAACTAATGAGAACCTAGTGTATAGCAGAGGGAACTCTACTCAGTGCTCTGTGGTGACCTAAATGGGAAGGAAACCTTAAAAAGAGTGGATATATGTATTTGTATAACTGATTCACTTTGCTGTACAGCAGAAACTAACTCAGCATTGTAAAGCAAGTATACTCCAATAAAAATTAATTAAAAAAATAAAAATAAATCATAATATTTTTTTGATCTGTCTCCTAAAGCAAATGAAATAAAAGCAAAAACACACAAGTGAGACCTAATTGACTTAAAAGCTTTTGCACAGCAAAGGTAACCATTGACAAAATGGAAAGGCAACCTACTAAATGGGAGAAAGTTTTTGCTAATGATATGACCAGTAAGGTGTTAATATCCAAAATATATAAGAAAGCTCATACCACTCCACATCAGAAAAACAAACAACCTGGTTAAGGAATGTGCAGAAGACCTAAATAGACATTTTTCCAAAGAAGTCATACAGATGGCCAACAGGCAAATGAATAGATGCTCAATATCATTAATCCTCAAAGAAACGCCAATTAAAACCAAGAGATATCATTTCACACCTGTCAGAATGGCTATCAACAAAAAGAACACAAATAACAAATGTATGTTGGTGAGGATGTGGAGAAAAGGGAACCCTCCTACACTTTTGGTGGGAATGTAAATTGATGCAGTTACTGTAGAAAATGTATGTCAGTTTCTCAGAAAACTAAAAATAGAACTACGATATGACCCAGCAATTCCACTCTTTGGTATTTATCTGAAAAAAAAAATACTAACACACTAATTTGAAAATATACATGCACCACAATGTTCATAGCAGCATTATTTACATTTGCGAAGATATTAAAGCAACCTAAGTGTCCATCAACAGAAGGATGGATAAAAAAGATGTGGTATACATATACAATGTAATACTTCTCAGCCATAAAAAAGAATGCACTTTTGCCATTTGCAACAACATGGATGGACTTGGAAGGTATTATGCTAAGTGTGTATTGATTTTATACCCTGCAACTTTACTGAATTTATTGATTAAACAGTTTTCAAGTTGAGTCTTTGGGAATTTCAATATCAGCAGCAAAAAATTATTTTACTTCTTCCTTTCTGATTTGGAAACCTTTTATTTCTTTGCCTTGCCTGATTGCTCTAGATAAGAGAGGAGAGAGTGAACACTATTCTCTTATTCCTGATCTTAAAGGAAAAACTTTCATTTTTATCTATGTTGTGTATGATATTAGCTGTGGATTTGTCATATATGGCCTTTATTACGCTGGGTATGTTCCTTCTATACCCAGTCTGTGAAGGGTTTCTATCATGAAGGGGTGTTGAATTTGTCAAATGCTTTTTATGCCTCTTTTGTGATGATTATATGATTTTTATCTTTTATTATATTAATGTCATATATCACATTTATTGATTTTTGTATGCTGAACCATTTTTGCATCACAGGAATAAATCCCACTTGGTCATGGTATATAATCCTTCTATGAATTCTTGAATTCAGTTTACTAATATTTTGTTGAAAATTTTGCTTCTATATTAATCAGGGATACTGGTCTAGACCTGCTTATATTTAGTGCAGCTAATAAAAAAAGTTTAATTTGTTTCATACTATTTTTGTAAAAATGTACAAGATTATAATTCTATTAACCCTTTCCATATTTTGCATTATGTTGGTCAACGATTGTACTTTTGTATATGTTCTAAATCCCACAATACATTATCATTTTTTCTTTAAGCCGTAAGTTGTTTTCTTTTTGTTAGATTTATAGATGCATATTTTACATGTAGAAAAATTTACCATTTTATGATGTACTATTTGGTGACTTGACAAATATACACAATTATGTAATCACCTTCACAGTCAGAAATTCCTGTCATGCCCTTGTTAAATCAGTCTCCCCCCCCCCCCACTACTCCCAAGCCCTTAGTACCAATGATCTTACTTCTGTCCCTGTAGTGTTATTTGTAGTGAGGTGGATGGACATAGAGTCTGTCATACAGAGTGAAGTAAGTCAGAAAGAGAAAAACAAATACCATATGCTAACACATATATATGGAATCTAAAAAAAAAAAAAAAGTTATGAAGAACCTAGGGGCAAGACGGGAATAAAGACGCAGACCTACTAGAGAATGGACTTGAGGATACGGGGAGGGGGAAGGGTAAGCTGGGACAAAGTGAGAGAGCGGCATGGACATATATACACTACCAAACGTAAAATAGATAGCTAGTGGGAAGCAGCCACATAGCACAGGGAGATCAGCTCGGTGCTTTGTGACCACCTAGAGGGGTGGGATAGGGAGGGTGGGAGGGAGATGCAAGATGGAAGAGATAGGGGAACATATGTATATGTATAACTGATTCACTTTGTTATAAAGCAGAAACTAACACACCATTGTAAAGCAATTATACTCCAATAAAGATGGTTAAAAAAAAAAAGAAGATGTGGCACATATACACAATGGAATATTACTCAGCCATAAAAAGAAATGAAATTGAGTTATTTGTAGTGAGGTGGATGGAGTTAGAGTCTGTCATACAGAGTGACGTAAGTCTGAAAGAGAAAAACAAATACCGTATGCTAACTCATATATATGGAATCTAAAAAAAAAGGTTCTGAAGAACCTAGGGGCAGGACAGGAATAAAGACACAGATGTAGAGAATGGACTTGAGGACACGGGGAGGGGGAAGGGTAAGCTGGGATGAAGTGAGAGAGTGGAATGGACATATATACACTACCAAATGCAAAATAGATAGCTAGTGGGAAGCAGCCACATAGCACAGGGAGATCAGCTCGGTGCTTTGTGACCACCTAGAGGGGTGGGATAGGGAGGGTGGGAGGGAGAGGCAAGAGGGAGGAGATATGGGGATATATGTATATGTATAACTGATTCACTTCGTTGTAAAACAGAAGCTAACACACCATTCTAAAGCAATTATACTCCGATAAAGATGTTAAAAAATAAAATAGAAAAAAAAATCTTCAGGAGTTCCTTTAGTAATTTTTTAACACAGAATTCCCTCATATTCATGATTCTGCTTATTATGTTTGGGTGCATGGATAATGTCTACTTCCAACCATAGAAATATGGCATGTTCATAGGAAATTCTTCACAGTAAGATTGTTCCTTTATAGTTAATTCACCTTTATTTACATGTAATCTGAGTAAATTTTTCTTCAATGGAAAACACTCTTGAAACACCTGCATGTGTTTCTAGCCTATGTCAGAGGGACAGCCTGAGTACTTGTCTCAACTAGCATTTGAATATCTGTACTTTACAATTACTTTTTGTAATTATTAATTCCAAGAAACTCTGGTGAAGAACAATGGTTTAAAATATATTAGCATTTAAATAAATAAACAGATTATTGGAAAAATATCTAACAAAGTTTTATGGATCTTAGACATTAAAACTTTAGACTGAGTGAAATAGTGACTGATATTATTCCCAAGAACCTGTACAGAAATTGTTTTTTCATGCTTAAAAAAATAAAAAACAAAAATACAAAATAAATAAATAAATAACTTAAAATATCTGTTTTAAAGTATTTGCTAATTGCAACATTTGGCTTATTTTGAGTACCTCTATTGTTCATTTCTCTTAATTATATGTCACATTTTCATGCAGATTAACATGTTTCATAATTTATTTTTAAATAATGGACATTATGGATGAATTGTGGAGATTACAATTCCAGTTATCCTACTCTGAAGAGTACAGGCATACCTCGTTTTATTGCACTTCACTTTATTGCACTTCACAGATACTACCTTTTTTACTTGTTGAATGTTTGTGGCAACCCTGCACGGAGTAAGTCTATTGGCACCATTTTCCCAACAACATTATTTTAAAATAAGTTATGCACATTTTTTTAGCCATAATTCTACTACACTTTCAATAAATTTTAGTACAGTGTAAACATAACTTTTATGTGAACTGGGAAAGCAAAATATTTGTGTGACTTGCTTTATTCAGATGGTCTGGATTTGAACCCACAATATCTCCAAGTTATACCTATATCGAATTTTTAATACTTCTATATTTTGTTATTAATTTTGTATTGTTTTTAAATTATTTCTCCTTCTTAAATTTATTTTCATGCTTTAGTCAACTTCCTTTTTATTCTTTTTTTTTTCTCTTGGAATTTGTACTATGCTTTTCTATCCCATTAATAATAATTATACTTTTCTATGAACTTATGATCAGACACACATTTCCCAACAAATTAACTACTTTTTCTTTCACTGATATGTAGTTTTTCAACTTGATGTGTTTTCTAACTACTTCCTCATGCAGTCTGAGGTAGAAGAGCTTCTGGGCCTACTCATTCTATTTTTTAAAAGAAGCTTACCCTTTATGGATTTTACATGTTGTGCACTTGTGTGAGTTATTGGTTGAAGAATTAAACTAGTGAAAAAAAAATTAAAAACCAAACATTTGTCAATTGCCTTTCTTTTGTAACTGAAGAAACAGGTTCAGGGTACTTAAATTACTTTATATTTTCATATGGTAGAGAAGCTAAATCCTAGAACCTAGGGTTTGTGATGTTCTAACTCTGTACTATATTTCTTTCAATATAGCACACTGGATTTCATTAAAGTGAACTAAATTCAGTGAAATATAAGAAGGAGCATACTCATGCATTATATAGTGTACACAAATTAGTAACAATTCAAAAGCTACCATTTCAGCATCCTAGGGCTCAAGTGATCATTTGTGACTAGGAAACACTGTTAACTGTAAGCTAACACTTTTCCTTCATGTATTTTGGATCATTGACTTTCTAAGAAGTCTCTAAAGTGTAGTTGTACTGCACTTGAATTTTAGCAACTTTTGAAACACCCACACTACTAACTTCTGAATATGCGAAGGTCAGTTCTAAGCAAGCATTGCAATCCTTGTTTTATAAAATATTAACAAATATTTTATTAGTTCTAGACTAAATTGCCTTCTTTTTACTCTTCAGATAGATGGATGAATGTGTCCTATAGTACAGTCAAAAACTACTTTATTTATGTAAAAATAAAAAAGCAGTTGCTGCAGTTGAGCAGTTGCAGATCAAAAGTGCTCATATAGCCATCTAACTCCTTAAATAATATTTTTTTAAAGATTTTTACTTTAGATACCAGCTTTATAAATGTGAATTTCTTGCCTATTTGCCTTTTTTGTTTGTTTGTTTCTTCTCCTTCTGTAAACATATCCCCAGTTTCACAGCAGGTTCAAACACAGATGGCTGCCTTACTGTGACAGAAGCAAAAATGCTACATTAATGTTTAATGGGATTAAAAATCCTCTTGGCAGCAGTGGCATATGTTACCAGTTATTTGTTGCACTGGAAGCTACCCTGCTGTTTTAAAACATGGACTCATTTTACATGCTTTATTCACAGCAGTATAAAATGTCAAATTTGTTGGGCTAAGTTTTAAATTACTTTAAAAAAACCTAGTCACTAAGAAGACAATTCTTTTATACTATCTGTATGTCTTTTATACTATCTGCATGTCTAATAAAATGATTACTATGTCATTTCTGGTTAAAAGAAGCCTGTATTTGCTCTGTATTCAAGCAGACTTATGTGAATAGCAGAGGGTGCCCCAGAGATAGTCAGTGATTTTAGTATCTTTTATACATGATTTTACATGATTGACACTATGAGTACATCAGCCTGCTGTATAATGGAAGTATTTTCAGAGTGCAAAATAGAATGCTCTAAACCTTACCTTTACAAAGAAATGGTGAGCAAAGTGTCTTTAATACCTTCTTAGTAGCAACTATTTGACAATATTTACTAAGAAAATTCTACAACCCATATGATCAATCTATTAACATTGTGCTGCATAATATCATCCTTTGAAAGTGTCTATTCTCCTATGAATTTTTGATAATGATTAGTGTTTAGCAAGTGAGATATTGTTAACTCAGTGAGATATTTCACATCAACAAAATGTAAAGAAAACTTTGGAAAATTGAAAATTTGATTTTAATCAATTTTGCTTTAACAATCTAGATCTTTGTTTCTCTCACTGTTTCACCAATGTTTAGGTGGAATGTTTTCAGTTCCCATGCTGTTGATCTTGGTTACCAGCTGTTATTTTAGTTGTTTATTATCTTAAGAAAGCAGAAGGCAATTTATAAAAATGTATAAGACTTCTGCTTCTGGCCAAAATGGAGTAACAAGGTAATCCTTCTACCTATAAGTATTACAAACAAAATAGTAGCATGCACTGGACTACTTTCTGGAGAAAGTTTCCAGTCCACTGCACAGGGATGAAAAACCAGACCAAGACTGACAATTTCTCTGAGATAATGGTAAGGAGCTGGGAATATGTGTGAGCCAAAGTAGCTAGAGTTCACAGTTCAGAGTATTAAGAAGATTGAAATGTACATAAAGAGAAATCTAGAGATCTATAGAGATTCTCTGTTAAGTATTCAGTTGAGTACTGACCAATGCATGTGTGTAAGGAAACTACCCAAGCCCAAGGAAAGAACAACAAAAGGATTAGAGATACCTCTGCATGGAGCTCACACAGGTCTTAAAATAGTTTCTGTTACCACTAGCCAGATTGGAAAGGCTCATAATTCAGGGACATCAGGTGAAGTACTAGGAAGTGTTGTTAACCAGTTGTAGAGAAGACCTGTTATGTACAGAAGGACAAAGATAAGATGACAACAGATTGTTCATTGAAAACAGTGTGTGAGCAAATGGAGATGGCAGAGTTGAAAGATCCGGAGCTCATCTTCACTAATAGGCACACAAAAATCACAACTATCTGCAGAACAACCATTGACCAAAAAGACTGGAACCCACCACAAAGATCTTTTATAACTAAAGACATAAATAATAGATTACAACAAGATGGGTAGGAGGGGCAGACTCACATTATAGTCAAGTCCAGTACCTCTGGGTGGGCAACACTCAAGCTGGTAAATGGTTACATTGCAGAGGCTCTCCCAAAGAGGTGAGAGATCTGAGCCCCATGTCAGATTCCCCAACCTGGGGCTCTTGTACAAGGAAGATGAGCCACAGAGTATTTGGCTTTGGAGGTGAGCAGGGCTTATGTTGGGAGACCCAGAGGACTGGGGGAAATAGAGACTTCACTCTTAAAAGGAGCAGACAAAATCTCACATGCTCTGGGACCAAGAGCAGAAGCAGTAATTTGAGAGGAGCCTGGGTAAGACATCCTTGCTTATATTGGAGAGTCTTCTGGAAAGGCAGGAGGCAACTGCAGCTCACCTTGGGAATATACACACTGGTGGAAGCCATTTTTTGGAGCTCTTTCTGACATGTGTACACTAGTGCTGGCAAGCGCCATTGTGTAATCCTTCTTGCTCATTAGCACCAAGACCTGGCCCCACCCGACAGCCTGTAGGTGCCAGTGCTGGGAGACATTGAGCCAAGCAACTAACTGGGTGGGGACACACCCCCACCCATCAGCACACAGGCTACCTTAAGACCCCCTGAGCCCAGAGCCACCTCTGGACATGACCCTGCCCACCAGAGGGCTCAGGACACAGCTACAATCACTGGTGGGCTGGCACCAGCCCTAGAATCTTCTGGGTCATGGCCTTCCTTCCAGGGAGCCTACTCTAGCCTCTGGACCAGGCTAACTCACCAGGGACAGATACCAGACTCAAGAAACCACAATCCTACAGCCTGCAGATCTAGCCTACCCATCGGCAGGCCAGACCCTGCCCTGGGACCAGCTGAGCTTTGACCCTGACCACTAGTAGGCCAACACATGCTTCAAGACACCCCAGACCATGTCCCTAAATGTGTCAGGAACCTCCCCTCCCCAGTGATCCAACACAAGCTCTGGGACCCCTGGGTCCTGCAACCAGACTCCACAAAACAGCTCTGTCCACCAGTGGACCAGCACTAACCCCAGCACCTGGCTTCACCCATTAGTGGGTAGTCAACAGCCTTGGAGTTTTCTGGACCCTGACTCTGCCCACTAGTGAGCCAGCATAATCTTCCTGGGTTCTGCAGTCAGCTGCCTTGTGACCCAGTCCTGCTAACCAGCAGATTGCCACCTCCACACAAGGCAGGGTCTGGCTACCAACTGAACCAGAGACCAACCAAACCTACCAGACCTCCTCATAGTGAGTATGCCAAAACAGAAGGACACAAATAGCCCTTATAGAGAGAAGCCCTAGCACATATATCTCAGGTGATAACAGTGTAGTGTGCTGCTGGGACACACAGGATGTCTCCTACAAAAGACCACTTCTCCAAGGTCAGGAAATGTAACCAACTTACTAGATGCATAAAAATAAAAAGCAGCATCTTAGGCAAAATGAGGTAACAGAGGAACATGTTCCAGAAAAAAGAAAAAGATAGAACACCAGAAGAAGAATGAAGTGTCTGGAGATAGGCAATACACCCAAGAAGGAGTTCAGGGTAGTGATTGTAAAGATGATCAAAGAGCTCAGGAAAAGAATGAGTGCACAGAGTAAGAAGTTAGAAGTTTTTAACAAAGAGTTAGAAAATATAAACAACCAAACAAAGATGAAAAATACAATAACTGCAATGAAAAATACACTAGAAGGAATCAACAGTAAACTAAATGATACAGAGGAGTAGATCAGTGACCTAGAAGATGGAGTAGTGGAAATCACTGATGCTGAACAGAAAAAAGAAACACAGAATGAAAAGGAATGAAGACAGTTTAAGAGACTTCTGGGACAACATCAAGCACACTAATATTTACATTATAGGGGTCACAGAAAGAGAAGTGAGAGAGAAAGGGAGTGAGATATCTGAATACATAATAGCTGAAAACTTTCCTAACCTGGGAAAGGAAACAGTCACCCAAGTTCAGGAAACACAGAGAGTCCCATGCAGGATTAACTGAAATAGGAACTCACCAAAACATATTGTAAGTAAAAATGGCAAAAATTATAGATGAAGAGAGAATATTAAAAGCAGGAAGGGAAAAGCAATAAATAACATACCAGGGAACTCCCATAAAATTATCAGCAGACTTTTAGCAGAAAATGTTCAAGCCAGAAAGCAGTGGCACAATATATTTAAAGTGATAAAAGGGAAAAGCTTATAACCAAGAATACCAGCAAGACTCATTTGGATTTGATGGAGAGATCAAAAGCTTTACAAAACAGCAAAAGTTAAAAGAGTTCAGCACCACCAAACCAGCTTTACAATAAATATTAAAGGAACTTCTCTAAGCAAAAAAGAAAAGGCCACAACTATAAATAAAAATTACAAAAAAAAAAGCTCATTGGTAAAGGCAGCATACAGTAAATGAAGGAAATCATCCATACACAAAGCTAGTAAGAAGGTTAAAAGACAAAAGTAGTAAAATCATCTATATCCACAATAAGCAATTAAGGGACCAAAAAAACAATTAGTTATAAAATATGATATCAAAAACTATAATTGTGAGGGGAGGAGAATACAAATGAAGGGCTGTTAAAATGAATGTGAAATTAAGAGATCAGCAACATAAAATAATCAGAATATATACAACTTGGTAACTAAAACCAAAGATCTATAATATATATACAGACAAAAAAGAAAAAGGAATTCTAACATAACACTAAATACAGTCATCAAATAACAAGAGAAGAGGACAAAAGAAGAAAAAAGGAATAAAAATTATTTATGAAAACAACCCCAAAACAAGTAACAATATGGCAATAAGAACATACATATCATTAACTACTGTAAATGTAAATGGACTGAATGCTCAATCAAAAGATATAGAGTGACTGAATAAATAAGAAAAAAAAAAGACACGTATATGTGCTACCTACAAGAGTCTCACTTCAGATCTAAAGACAGACACAGACTGAAAGGGATGGAATAGAAAAAGTTATTCCATGCAAATGGAAATCAAAAGAAAGCCAGGGAAGCAATACTTACGTTAGGCAAAATAGACTTTACAGTAAAGACTTTAAAGAGACAAAGGAGATTATACAATGATCAAGGGATCAACCAATAATATATAACAATTGTAAATATATATGCACTCAATAGAGGAGCACTTAAATACATAAAACAAATATTTACAGACATAAAGGGAGAAGTCAACAGTAACACAATAAGAGTAGGGGACTTTAACAGCACACTTACTTCAGTGGACTTTAACAACACACTTACATCAGTGGACATCATCTAGACAGAAAAATCAATAAGGAAACACTGGCCTTAAATAACACATTAAACCAAATTGGCTTAATTGATATGTATACAGAGTGTTCCATCTGAAAGAGCAGAATTCACATTACTTTCAAGTGCACATGAAATATTCACCAGGATAGATCACATGCTAGGGCACAAAACAAGCCTTGGTAAATTTAAGAAAATTGAAATCATATCAAGCATCTTTTTCAATCACAATGTTATGAAATAGATTAACTGAATACATTTATATCTATTAAACAATTGAGTTTTTAGTTACAAAACTTCCCACAAAGAAAACCTCAGTCACAGATGACTTCACTCAAATTTCACCAAACATTTACAGAAGAAATAATACATATGTATACTTAAACTCTTCTATATAAAGAAAAGGGAATATATTCCATTTCATTCTAAGAGGCCAGCATTCTCAGAGGCCAGTTATACTAAAACTAGACAAAGATATTATAAGGAAAGAAGACTACAGTATATTAAAGGAAAACTGTGGCACCCTTCATAAACATTTATGCAAATTTTCTTAACATTTAGAAAATCTAATCGCACCATATTTTAAAGTAATAATAGAATATGTCAAAGTGGATTTTATCCCAGAATTTCGGGATGTTATTATTTCCAACATTTCTGGTGTATGATGAATACTCAATAGTTAATAGTTATTATTAATGGCAACATACTATTTATTATAAGGTTAATATTCAGCAGGAAACTTAGATATGCTATGTCAATTATTATTTGTGGAGCTATGACAAATTCTTGTCCAACTGAAAGCTTATATTACTGGGTGAAAAGCCTATTGAGGTTTAAAGTCATATGCAACCTTGAAACTGTCCATCTAGGTTGACTTAGTAAATTGATCTTAAATACCACAGAAAGAATGCTTTTCTTCTGTTATAAACCATACTGAATGGAGGCCAATTTTTTGGTTATATTTTACAGAATGATCAGTTTTAAAAGATAAAATTATTCTCAAAAATTTACTCTTTTATAGTAGCTAGCTAGATACATAGGTAGGTAAATAGATAAAATAATATTAATGAAATTATCTCCTTAAATAAAAGCACAGTTTACATTTTTTTCTCAAAGTATTTTGAAATTTGGAATTGGTTATTACATTTCACCCTGTTTATTATTTTCAAATAATTACTTTAGTAGATAAAGTATATGAAGGAAACCTTTAGGCTCAGCTTCTCTGGCCATTCTTAGAATCCTAAACAAAAAGTATTACAGGAAAACTTAACCTCTGCAAAAATAAATATTTCAAATTGTCTACTCCAGAACAAAGACATTTATTTTTGCCATGACGTAGAAGTCTTTTTGAGGTATATGGTTATAAAAATCAATCAGTGAGTTCCCCATACTTATATCTTTTTCCAGTGTAAGAAACTCATGTCTCTGGAAGTAGTTCATTTCATCATCAGATTTTAGTATAAAATGGACTCTAAACTTGACAAAGATTCTTTCCAGGTGACAAGAAGTCTAATATGTTAATGCCCATTTAGTTGGGTTGTGCTAATCTACACCCACACTGCAGAAACTGCCCTCCTATTATGATTTATACCTACAGTTAAACTCTTTCCATGCCATGAAGTTTTATGGAGAAACAATTCAGATGCATTAGTGTTTGGAGTTTGGTCTCATTTGGGTGATACATTCTTACCTCTAGCACAATGGATTGAATTAAGGCTTCGGGAAGAATTCCCTCATATGAAGGTGCTTAGTCATTGGAACAGTGACTATTGGGAGAAGCAGAGTGCAGAAAATCTCCTTATCTTAATATTTAAATATCTTTCAATATTTTACCAACACTAATGCCTCTGTGAGAGTGATACATATGGTCACACCTGAGACAAAGAAACATACTCTCTTCCACTCTGTCACGTACTTCTCGAACAGTGGCAAGAGGGTCCTGAGATTAGTCCTTGTTAGAAGTCAGCAAACTATGGCCCATTGGCCAAATCTGTTCCATTGCCTTTTTCTGTGAGCTAAGAATGTTTTTTTTGTTGTTACACTTGTTAATGTTTGAATAATAATCAAAAAAGAATATTTTTGTAGCACGTGAAAATTATATAAAATTCAAATTTGATGTCCATAAATAAATTAAAGTTTTCTTAGAAAATGCCATGCTTATCATTTATGTGTTGCTTATGGCTGATTTCACATCATAAGAACAGAGTTGAATAGTTGTAACAGAGATCATATGGGTTACAAAACTTAAAATATTTTCTATCTAGCCCTTAAATGGAAAATTTTTCTGACCTCTGGTGTATGTTCTCCCCAAGTGTTCCTCATCATATTGTCTTAAATTCAACAGTTTTTTGCCTAGATCTGTATCCTCAGGCATTGTTTACAAAACGTTCTAGAATGAATATAACCAATAATTTCATTATAAAATAAATGGAATAGGACAAGATAAAACTCCAAAGAGGAAAAGCCAATGGTATTTCTTGCTGCAAACAGCACAGCACAGAGTTTTCTTGATTGATAAGCATGGTTTGCACTAAAATGTCTACCTTTTTTTTTTTTTTTCTGTATGAGATCTAGTGGTTCTAGATTCACTGGCTGGTAATTACAAAACAAAATCTTCTAATGCCAATAATAAGACCAGATTTTATACTTTTTAAGTAAAATTGTCTTTATCACAAGCAGCCACTGAATAAAGACATCAATTCGAGAGGGAGATTTCTTAACCCCTGGAGCAAGAGTTTCATTAAAAATAACTTGGAAAGTAATTTAAATCCTTGATCATCACCTCCCCCCAGCACACAAGATTCAAAGCAAACCCATTACTTCCCAGTGTTGAAGAAAAGAATCACTTTGTGCTTCTTTTTGGGTGGCTCCTCCCTCCTAAATATCATCACCCTTTTTAAAGCTAATATGGAGGAAATGTAGGCAGAGGAGATACAGGTCTGACTTGTTATTCTATTTCAAAATACCTGATCCTGTATTTGGGGCATGTAGGGACTTCAAAATCCTTTGGAAGATTGCAGACATGTGCCTGTCCAACAGAGACTCAAAGGGACTAGTATCATACACCATGTCTCAGGAAGAGCTAAGCATTTCTGCACAGACGCCAGCCAGGAATGGCAATAAGAAACTTAGAGAAATTCCAGAAAGAGAACCAAGAAATGTCTCATTTCCCAAATAGAAATATGCACCCTATAGTTTATGTGTATTTTCAAGCATTCAGAATGAGAAAATTTGTGCAATCAAGCATGAACTAGAGCAATGCAACACTCATATGCTCATTCTTTCAATCACTCTGTTACCTTCTATATAAAGCCTTTTAAAAGTTATAGGCATACCTTATTTTGTTGCACTTTGCAGATATTGCATTTTTTTACAAAATAAACGATTATGGCAACCCTGAATCAAATAAGTCTATTGGTGCCATTTTTCCAACAGCCTTTGCTCACTTCATGTTTCTGTGCCATATTTTTGTAATTCTAGCAATTTTTCAAATTGTCCATGAGCAATAAGGTTGTGACTTATGTAAGGCTTAGTTGATGGTTAGGATTTTTTTAGCAATAAAGTATTTTTAAATTACAGTATGTACATTTTTTAAACACGATGTTATTGCCCACTTAATAGACTACAGTATAGTCTAAACATAACTTTTATATGCACGGGGAAACCAAAAAAATTCTGTGACTCACTTTATTCTGATATTCATTTTATTGCAGTGGTCTGGAACTGAGCTCGCAATATCACCGAGGTATGCCTGTATTGCATTAGACCCAGTAACTGCCTCTTCATTATTCTCACAGCTTTTCACACTTGGCTTTCTTTCAACACATATGGCATTTAATATTGTACAGACTTGCTCTTAGCGACACACTTCAGCCTCTAGAGGGAGTTCAAATCCCTTAATCCTGAATAGGAAAAGTTCTGTTGTGGTGTGTGGGTCAGGAACATAGATTAAACCAAGGTATCTGAGATGGAACATTTAGTGGGAGAAGCAATGAGGTTCAAAGCACTTGCTCCTGCCTGTAATGCTCATCAGGACTCTCTCTCCTTTCAGAATCTCTGTTGTCCTCTTAGCTTTCTTAGAAAAGCCCTTTTAAAAAATTGCTTCAAGTTTTTCTTTCTCCTCCTGCTGATGTAGCTGCTGTAATAGTATAGGCCAAAGGATCCTCCCAGCTCAAATACAGTCTAAACTAACTAATGAGAAAATGGGACCAGATAGGCATTTTGTGAAAATTTCCAATTAGTATTAAGTGACAAATAAATATTGAGATAGCAGTGTTCATAGACTCAAGCTTCAACCTCACCATCAGAGGAAATCCTTAAAAAAAAATCAATCAATGAAATTCAACATATTAACAGAATAAAGCAGAAAAAAAAATGATCCACATAGATACAGGAAGATCTAACATCAATCCCTGATTAAAATTCTCAACTAAACTACAGATAACATATAATTACTGGGGAACAGGAGAATGTTTTCAACCAAAATCAGAAACAAGGCAGATGTCCACTTTCACCACTTCTATTTAACATTGTGCTGGAAGCTCCAGCCAATGAAATAATGCAAGAGAAAAGGTGGGGAAGAAGGCTTCCAGATTGGAAGAAAAGTAAGTAAAGCTATCTGTATTCACAGATTCTATAGAACCTACAAACAAACAAACAAACAAACAAACTTGCTAGATCTTATTAGTGAGAGTAGCACAGTTGTAGGATTCAAGATCGACATACAAAAAATAAATTGAAATGCTGTATACTATCAATGAACGACTGGAAAATGAGTTTAAAATACCATTTACAATAGAATAAAATATGAAATACCTAGGAATAAATATTACAAAATATGTGTAAATGTCACACATTGAAATCTACAAAACATTAATAAAAATTAAAGAAATAAATGGAGAAATATAAAACACTAATGGAAATGAGGACTCATTATTCCTAAGCTGTTAAGTATTTCCAAATTGATCTCTAAGTTCAATACAATTTCTATCAAAATCTTAGCAAGTCTTTTTGTAGAAACTGATAAGCTTGTTCTAAAGTTCATATGGAAATTTGAAGAACTTAGAATAGCTAAACAAAGTTTAACATAACAATGAATTAGTAAAAGTAACACTATCAGAATTCAACATTTATTACAATCTTACAATAATTGAGACAGTAAAGTATTAGTATAAAGATAGATAAATAGATCAATAGAACATAACAGAAATAGACCTAAGAATATATGATAAATTGATTTTTGACAAAGTGCCAATATCAGTCAATAGAGAAATTTTAGTGTTTTCAACAAATGGTGCTGGATCAGTTGAATATCCATGTACAGAAAATAAAATAAAATAAAATTTAACCCATATTTTATAACATAAACAAACATAACTCAAAATGGATCATAGAACTAAATGTAAGATCTAAAATTGTAAAACTTTATGAAATTGAGTTATTTGTACTGAGGTGGATGGACCTAGAGTCTGTCATACAGAGTGAAGTCAGAAAGAGAAAAACAAATACCGTATGCTAACACATATATATGGAATTAAAAAAAAAAAGTTTCTGAAGAATCTAAGGGCAGGACAGGAATAAAGACGCAGATGTAGAGAATGGACTTGACACGGGGAGGGGGAAGGGTAAGCTGGGACGAAGTGAGAGAGTGGCATGGACATATATACACTACCAAATGTAAAATAGATAGCTAGTGGGAAGCAGCTGCATAGCACAGGGAGATCAGCTTGGTACTTTGTGGCCACCTAGAGGGGTGGGATAGGGAGTGTGGGAGGGAGATGCAAGAGGGAGGAGTATGGGGATATATGTATATGTATAGCTGATTCACTTTGCTATAAAGCAGAAACTAACACACCATTGTAAAGCAATTATACTCCAATAAAGATGTTAAAAAAATAAATAAAATTATAAAACTTTATAAATTGGACTTCATTAAAATTAATAACTTCTGCTCTTTGAAAGATACCGTTAAAAGAATGAAAACACAAGTCATAGACATAGAGAGCATTTTGCCCATCACTTATTTGATACAGGACTTTAAAGACTTTTAAAACTCAATATTGGACTGCCTGTTTCCCGTTCTGCACATAAGAAGTTTGGACATCACCACTTTGTCTTAAGAACAAGTAAAAAGCTTAACAGATGGAAAAATCAATAACATTTCTTGCATCCGTAAAGGAAGTGAAGGCACAGGACAAACCACTGACCCCAAGATTGGAGAGACAGACAGGTGAAGAAAGGGAGACATAGCTTATGGAAGCAGAGACTCATGAGTAGAAATAACCATGGAAACAAGTTCCAGAGTAGGGAAACCTGAACTGTAAGAATTGAAGAATTTAGTGAATGCTCAGTGCAGGCAATTCAAGAGTTAAAAACTCCAGTAGGGGCTCAGTTATGGGGGTGGCCCACAGTATTGTGAGATATATTTCCAGGAGCTCAACCAAATTCCCAGAGTAAGTATCAGAGAAAAATTCCCTTAGGCTTCTGGCGGGGGAAAGGAAAAGGAACCACTCTGAAATATACCACAGCATTCTGTTCTTCTTAACAAGCCTGACCTCAGGGGAAACTAGCCAACCACAGCCTAAACCCTTATTCGCACCTAAACAATAATCAGCACCAAACTGACCTGGGGGAAGGGAAATAAACCAAATCCAGACAACTGTAGCCATCCTGTCCAACCTAAAGGTGGAAAAAAAACTGATACAAAATTGTGAAGTTCACAGTTCAGAGGTGTAGGTGCACTGAAAGACTACAACCTCATCATCGGACAGTAGAATGCTTCCCCTCCCCTCAAACCTCACCATCACATTAATAAAAGCCTATTTACAGCTGTTTCTTTTACCCAGCACAGGCATAGTTCATCTTACTCCTCTTCACTTTATTACACTTTGCATATATTGTGTGTGTGTGTGTGTGTGTGTGTGTGTGTGTGTTTAAACAAATTGAAGGTTTGTGGCAATCCTGCATCAAGCAAGGCTATCAGTACAATGTTTTTAAACAACATTTGCTCAACTTTGTGTTCTGTGTCACATGTTGCTAATTCTCACAATATTTCAAACTTTTTCATTATTATTATATTTGTTATGGTGATGTGGTTAGTGATCTTTGATCTTACTATGGCAAAAAGATTATGACTCATTGAAGGTTCAGTTGATGGTTAGCATTTTTTAGCAATAAAGTGTTTTTTAATTAAGGTATGTACTTTTTTTAGACATAAACTATTGCACACTTAATAGACTACAGTATAGTGTAAACTTAACTTTTATATGCACTGAGCAACCAAAAAATTTGTGTTACTTGCTTCATTGCAGTATTCACGTTATAGCATTGATCTGGAACCAAACCCACAATACCTCTGAGGTATGCCTCTACATCACGTCTGGCTTTCAAGAAAAAAATTATAAAGCATACCAAAAGAGAAAAAAATTTTTTGAAGAGACAAAACAAACATCAAAACCAGACATGGCAAAGATGTTGGAAGTATCAGTTTGGGAGTTTAAAGCAACTATATTTAATATGCTATGGGCTCTAAAGATTAAAGTGAACAACATGCAATAACAGAAGTGAAGTGTAAGCATACAGATAGAAATCCTAAGAAAGAACCAAAGAGAAATGTTAAAGATAAAATATACTGTAACAGAAATGATGAATACATTTGATGCGCTTATTAGCAGACTGAATATGGTTAAGGAAAGAATCCCTGAGCTACAGCATATAGCAATAGAATCCTCAAAATCCAAAAAACAAAGGAGAACAAAAACTGAAACAAGCAAACAAAAAAGCAGAATATTTAAGGACAATGGGACAACTACAAAATGTATAACATGTGCATAACTGAAATTTCAGAAAGAGAAAAAAAGGAACAGAAGAAATATTTGAATCAATAATAACTGGGAATTTCCCCAAATTAATATTAGACAGCAAAACGCATATCCAGGAAACTCAGAGAATATTAAGCAGAATAAATTGTACAAAAGATTTACACATAGGCATATAATTTTCAAATTACACATAATCAAAGATAAAGAAAATATTCTGAAAGAAGCCAGAGGGAAAAACATGTATAGAGGAAGAAAAATATATAATAACTACTTTTAACTTCTCCTCAGAAACAAGGCAAGTAAGAAGAGTGTGGAGTAAAATATTTAAAGTGTTGAGAGGAAAAGTACCCACCAAACTAAATTCTGTATCCTGCTAAATTATCCTTCAAAAAGTGGAAAGAAAAATAAAGGCTTTCTCAGACAAACAAAAAGTAGGGAATTTGTTGTCAGTAGACCTGTCTTGCAAGAAGTATTAAAAGAAATTCTTTAGAAAAATAGAAAATAATATAGGTCAGAAACTAAGGTCTACATAAAGAAAGGAAGGACATTGAAGAAGAAATAAGTGAAGGTAAAATAAAAATTTTTATTTTTCTTATTCTTAAGTGACCTATCAGATAACAATTTGTTCAAAATAACAATAACACCAATGTATTTGATTAGGTATTGTTAAGTGTCATATATATATATATATACACACATATACATATATTTACATATTCTTATATATAAGTGAAATAAATGACAGCAATGATAATAAGGAAAGGAGGAAGGAATTAGGATTATATTGTTATTATTATAAGGTCCACATATTACCTGTGACATTGTACTGTGTTATTTAAAAGTGGACTTTAGTTGTAAATGTATATTGCAAACTCTAGGGTAACCACTAAAAAAAGTCTTTTAAAAAGTGTAACTGATATGCTAAGAAAGGAGAGAAATTGGAATCATATGAAACAATAACTTAAAATTACAAGAGGCAGAAAAAGAGTGGAAGACAAAAATAGAAATAAAAGAGAAGTTCAACAAATATAAACCAGTAATCAATATAGTAGATACTAATTCAATTATATCAATAATCACTTAAAATGTCAATGGTCTAAATGCACCAATAAAAAGACAGAGATTGTTAGAGTGGATAAAAAATGCAACCCAACTATAATCTGTCAACCAGAAAGCCACTTTAAATATAAAAACTCATATAGAGTAAAAGTAAATGGATGGGGAAAAATGTACAATGCTAACACTAATCAAAAGAAAGCAGAAATAGTTAATTTCAGACAGAGTAGATATCAACACAAGGAAAGATATCAAGATTAAAGGAAGGCATTACAAAATGATAAAAGAGTCAATTCTCCAAAAAGACATAACAATTCTTAATTTGTATGAACCTAACAACAGAGCATCAAACTACATGAAGCAAAAACTTATAAAACTGTAAGAAATAGATGAATCCAATATCATAGTTGGAGACTTTGAATGAATAGGCCTATATTATCAGTGAAATTGAATCAATAATTAATAACAGCTCAAAACAGAAAACACCAGGCTCAGATGGGTTCATAGGTGAATTCTACCAAACATTTAAGGAAGAAATTTTACCTATTCTCAACAATTTCTTTCAGAGCATGGAAGCAGAGGCATTACTTCCTAACTCATTCTGTAAGGCCATTGTTACCCTAATATCAAAACAAGGCAAAAATTTACAAGAAAAGAAAACCACAGACTGATATCTCTCATAAACACAGATGCAAAAATCCTCAACAAAGTATTAGCAAATTAAATCCAAAAAAACTATAAAAAGAATTATACACCGATACCAAACAGGGTTCACCCCAGGTATGCAAGGTTAGTTTAACATTCAAAAAGCAACTAATGTAATCTATAATGTCAACAGGCTAAAAAAGAAAAATCATGTGATTATATCAATAGATCCAGAAAAAGCATTTGACAAATTCCAAAACCCATTCATGATAAAAAAAAGAAAAAAAAACCCAAACCTCTCAGTAAACTAGGATATAGGGGGAACTTTCTCAACTTTATACAGACTATCAATAAAAACCTGAAGCTAACCACATACTTAATGGTGAGAAAGTTGAATCTTTCCTTTTAAGAACAAGTACAAGGCAAGAATGTCCCCTCTCACCACGTTTCCAACATTGTATTAGAAGTTCTTGCTAGTGCAATAAGGTAAGGAAAGGAAATAAAATGTACACAGAATGAGAAGGAAGACATAAAATTGTTTTTGTTATTAGATGACAGGATCATCTGAACAGAAAAATCTTAAATAACTGACAAAAAAATCTCCTGGAGCTAATAATCAATTACAGTAAGGTTATGTAATAGAAGGTTGACATACACAATTGCTTTCCTATATACCAACAATGAAGTGGAATTTGAAATGGAAAACACAGTGCCATTTATTTTAGCTCCCCCCCAAATGAAATACTTACTTATAAACCTAACAAAATATATACAAGATCTATGACGAAATCTACAAAACTATTTTGAATGAAATCAAAGAAAAAATAAATGTAGAGATTTTCCATGTTCATGGATAGGAAGACTCAAGATTGTCAAAACATCATTTTTCAGCACTTCATCTATGGATTCAATGCAAACCCAATCAAAACCTTAGCAAATTATTTTATGGATATTCACAAACTGATTCTAAAGTTTATATGGGCAGGCAAAAAACCCAGAACAGACAATACAATATTGAAGAAGAACAAAGTTGGAGGGTAAATACTACCTGACTTCAAGTCTCACTATAAAGCTACAGTAACCAAGACAATGTGGAATGCATGAAAGAATAGGCAAATAGATCAGTGGAACAGATAGACATATCAGAAGTAAACCGTTATACAATTATTAACTGATCTTTGACAAAGGAGCAAAGGCAATACAATGGAGCAAAGTCAGTCCCCTCAACAAATGAGGTGGAACAACTAGACATCCACATGCAAAAAAAAAACGAACCTAGACATAGACCCTTCAGTCTACATGAAAATTAAAATACAGCATAGCCCTAAAAGTAAAATGCAAAACTACAAAAATTCTAGAAGATAATACAGGAGAAAACCTAGATGATACTTAGTGTGGTGACGCCTTTTTAGATACAACACCAAAGACAAGATCCATGAGATAAATAATTGATTAACTGGACTTTATTAAAATTAAAGACTTCTGCTCTGTGAAAGACAATATGAAGAGAATGAAAAGACAAGCCACAAGATGATGGAGGAGTAGGAGGATATGGAATTCATCTCTCCCCACAAATGCATCAAGAATACATCTGCATATGGAACACTTTTCACAGAGCACCAGCTGAACACTAACAGAAGACGATGGACACCTAAAAGGACAAGAAAGACCCCCAAGTAACAAGGTAGGATGAAAGAAAGAAGAGAAAAAGAAGAGGAAAGGAAGCGGGATGGAACCTGTGCCCCTTGTGGGGGAGCTGAAGGAGAGGAGAGGTTCCCACATCTGGAGAAGCCCTCTCACTGGCAGTTGGGACAGAAGGGGAGCCTCAGGGGCTATAGCAGGAGAGTGAAGCAACTGATCTGTAGCAGGCAGGACAGAGTGAGACCTACACAGATGGTCCATGTTACAGCCCTGCATGCCACAGCCCAAGACGTGTGTCTGCTGGTGCAGATGGGGGCTGGGTGCTGAAATGTGGGGTTCGGAGAGGAGACCCAGGGAGAGGGCTGCTGTTATCTGTGAGGAGATAGCCTGAGTAAATGATTACTGCAATCCTGGGACCATGATTACTGCAATCCTGGGACCTAACTTCAGTGGATCTACGTTGGTGGCCTGGTGAAAACAATGTCTGAGAGATACCAAGGCCAGTTGCCAGCATACTCATGGTTAAGGTGGGGCAGAGAGCAGTGCCAACAGCAGTGCAATCTGAGACCTCACATACGGGTGTAAGATGACACAACAGAGCACGCCCACAGGTGAACACCTCCAGAGGAAGAACACTCAGTGGCTGCTTCCCTCCCAGTGGGAGTGTTCCAATCCCACCTACCTTGCACTGCAAATCAGAAACACAGCAAAGAAATAGATCTGGAGGCCTCTGCTCCAACAACTAAGAAGCAGACCCCACCCCTGACAGGACAGTGACAACCACAGAGCAAAGGGGAGGCCCTGCTCAATATCCACTTTGGACTCTGGTCACACAACATCAGTCACACCTCTTATGAAGGGGATAATGGCCAGCATACACTGAGGAAAGAGGTGACAGACATATATAATAAAAACAGCCCTCACACCAATAAATGTTAAACCCATAGAGGCTACACAGGGACATTCCCACATAAAAATAACACTCCAAGACAGTCTGAGGGTGTGGCATCAGGAGGAAGAACCCCCAAAACATTTAGCCTTGAAAGCCAGCAGGGCTTGAGTACAGGAGCTCCACAGGGCTGAGGGAAACAGACACTCCACTCTTGCAGGGTGCGCACAAGTTTTCATGTGCAATAGATCCCAGCACAAAGAAGTACCTCCATAGGAACCTGAGCTACACCCACCTAGGGGTTTTAGAGGGTCTTCTAGGGAGGTGGAAGTTGGCAGTATTTCACTGTAAGGGCAAGGCCACTGGTAGCAGAGGACCCAGGAAATATTAATTGGCATGAGCTCGCCTGGAGGTCCATATTTCCATTTCGGCAACAAGAACTGACCCCACCCAACATCCTGAAAACTCCAGTTCTGGGATGTCTCTGGCCAAACAACCAACAAGATAGGAACACAGCCCCACCCAACAAAAGATGGGGTACCTAAAATAGTACTGAGCCAACAGTCACCTCAAAACACACCACTTGATGCAGCCTTGACTATCAGAGGGACAAGACCCAGTTCCACTCACCAGAGGGCAGACACCAGTCCTTTCCACCAGGAAACCTGCACAAGCCATTGGAACAACCTCACCCACCAGGGAGCAGACACCAGAAGCAACAGGAATTACGATACTGCAGCCTGAGGAAAGGAGACTACAAACACAGAAAGTTAGACAAAATGAGATTACAGAGAAATACATGGCAAACAAAGAAAAAAGATAGAAACCCAAAGGACAAATAAATGAAGAGGAGATAGGCAATCTACCTGAAAAAGTATTCAAAGAAATGATAGTAAAGATGATCCATAACCTTGGAAAAATAATGGAGGCTCAGATGGAGAAGATACAAGAAATGTTTAACAAGGAGCTAGGAGATTTCAAGAACAAACAGAGATGAACAATACAATAACTGAAATGAAGAATACACTAGAAGGAATCAATAGCAGAAAAACTGATGCAGAAGAATGAATAAGTGAGCTTGAAGACAGAGTGGTGGAAATCATTGCCACAGAATAGAATAAAGAAAAAAGAATGAAAAGAAATTAGGACAGTCTCAGAGACCTCTGGGACCATATTAAATGCACCAACATTCAAATTACAGGGGTCCTAGAAGGAGAAGAGCAAGAGAAAGGGCCTGTGAAAATATATAAAGATAGTCAAAAACTTCCCTAACATGAGGAAGGAAACAATCACTCAAGTGCAGGAAGTGTGCAGTCCAACATAGGATGAACCTGAGGAGGAACAAGCCGAGACACACCTTAAGCAAACTGAAAAAAATTAAACACAAAGAAAAAATATTAAAAGTAACAAGGGAAAAACAGCAAATAACATACAAGAGAATCCCCATAAGGTTATCAGCTGATTTTTCAGGAGAAACTCTGAGGGCCAGAAGGGTGTGGCATGATATATTTCAAATGATGAAACACAAAAACCTACAACCAATAATACTCTACCCAGCAAGGCTCTCAATCAGATTCAAGGGAGAAGTCAAAAGCTTTACAGACAAGCAAAAGCTAAGAGAATTCAGCACCACCAAACAAGCTTTACAACAAATGCTAAAGTAACTACTCTAGGTGGCAAAAACAAGAGTAGAAAAAGACCTACAAAAACAAACCAAAAACAATTACAAAAATGGCAATAGGAACATACATATTGATAATTACCTTCAATGTAAATGGATTAAAAGCAAAAGACACAGACTGGCTAAATGAACACAAAAACAAGAACTGTATATATGCTGTCTACAAGAGACCCACTTCAGACCTAGGGACACATACAGACTGAAAGTGAGGGGATGGAAAAAGATATTCCATGCAAATGGAAGTCAAAAGAAAGCTGGAGTAGCAATACTCATATCAGACAAAATAGACTTTAAAATAAAGAATGTTTAAAGAGACAAGGAAAGACACTACATAATGATCAAGGGATCAATCCAGGAAAAAGATATAACAATTGTATATATATATACACACCCGACATAGGAGCACCTCAATATATAAGGCAAATGCTAACAGCCATAAAAGGAGAAATTGACAGTAACACAAACACAACCATAGTGGGGGCTTTTAACATCCCACTTACACCAATGGACAGATTGTGAAGACAGAAAATTAATAAGGAAACACAGGAGCCTTAAATGACACATTAGACCTGATAGACTTAATTGATATCTATATGGCATTCCATTCAAAAGCAGCAGAATACATTTTCTTCTCAAGTGCACATGGAACATTCTCCAGGATAGATCTTATTTTGGGCCACAAATCAAGCCTCAGTAAATTTAAGAAAATTGAAATCGTATCAAGCATCTTTTCTGACCACAACACTATGAGACTAGAAATCAATTACAAAGGAAAAATACTAAAAAACATAAACATGTGGAGGCATACAATATATTACTTAATAAGCAATGGATCACTGAAGAAATCAAAGATGAAATCACAAAATACCTAGAGGCAAATGACAATGAAAACATGACCATCCAAAACGTATGGGACACAGCAAAAGCATTTCTAATAGGGAAGTTTATAGCAATACAATCTTACCTCAGGATACAAGAAAAATCTCAAATAAACAACCTAACCTTACACCTAAGGCAACTAGAGAAAGAAGAACAAACAAAACCTAAAGTTAGTAGAAGGAAAGAAATCATGAAGATTAGAGCAAAAATAAATAAAATAGAGAGGAAGAAAATTTTAAAAAGATCAATGAAACAAAAAGCTGGTTCTCTGAAAAGATAAACAAAATTGATAAAACTTTAGCCAGACCCATCAAGAAAGAAAAGAAGAAGGCTCAAATCAATACACTTAGAAAGGAAAAAGGAGAAGTTACAATGGACACCACAGAAATACAAAGGATCATAAGAGACTACTACAAGAAATTATATGCCAAAAAATGGACAACCTAGAAGAAATGGACAAATTCTTTGAAAGGCACAACCTTCCAAAACTGAACCAGGAAGAAATAGAAAATATGAACAGACTGATCACATGTACTGAAATTTAAACTGTGATTTAAACAATCCCAACAAACTAGTCCAGGACCTTATGGCTTCACAGGCTAATTCTATCAAACATTTATAGAAGAGTTAACACCTATACTTCTGAAACTCTTCAAAAATATTGCAGAGGAAAGAACACACCCAAATGCATTCTACAAGGCCACCATCACCCTGATATCAAAACCAGACAAAGATATCACAAAAAAAGAAAATTACAGACCAATATCACTGATGAACATAGACACAAAAATCCTCAACAAAATACTAGCAAACAGAATCCAACAACACCATGATCAATTGGGATTTATCCCAGGAAGGCAAGGATTCTTTAATATACATAAATCAATCAATGTGAAACACCACATCAACAAACTGAAGAATAAAAATCATTTGGTCATCTCAATACATGAAGAAAAATCTTTCTTTTCAAAATCCAACAATAATTCGTTATAAAAACTCTCTAATGTGGGCATAGAGTGAACAAACCTCAACATAATAAAGGCCACATAGGAGAAACCCACAGCAAACATCAATCTCAATGGTGAAAAACTGAAAGCATTTCCTCAAAGGTGAGGAACAAGACAAGGATGTCCACTCTTGCCACTTTGATTCAACATAGTTTTGGAAGTCCTAGCCATGGTAATAGAAAAGAAAAAGAAATAAAAATAATCCAAATTGGAAAAGAAGTAAAACCATCACTATTTATAGATGACAGGATACTATACATGAAATATCCTAAAGATGCTAACAGAAAACTACTAGAGCTCATCAGTGTATTCCTTACAGTTTCAGGATACAAAATTAATGCACAGAAATCTGTTGCATTCCTATACACTCACAATGAAACTTCAGAAATAGAAATTAAGGAAACAATCCCATTTACCATCCCCCCCCCCAAAAAAAATAAAGTACCTAGGAATAAACCTACCTAAGGAGGCAAAAAAATATGCTCAGAAAACTAAAAGATTCTGATGAAAGAACTCAAAGATGACACAAACAGATGATGAGATATACCATGGTCTTGGATTCAAAGAATCAATATTGTCAAAAGGACTGTACTACCCAAAGTAATCTACATATTCCATGCAATCCCTATGAAATTACCAATAGCATTTTTCACAGAATTAGAACAAAGATTTTACAATTTGTTTGGAAAAAAAAAAAAGATCCCAAATAGCCAAAGCAATATTGAGAAAGAAAAATAAGCTCCCTAACTCAGACAATACTACAAAGCTACAGAAATCAAGACAGCAAGGTACTGGCACAAAAACAGAAATAAAAATCAATGGAGCAGGATAGAAAGTCCAGAGATAAACACACGCACCTATGGTCACCTAATCTATGACAAAGGAGACAAGAATATACAATGGAGAAAAGATAATAATATTTCACAATTTGTATGGAAACACAAAAGACACTGAATAGCCAAAGGAATCTTGAGACAGAAAAATGGAGCTGGAGGAATCAGGCTCCCTGACTTCAGACTATACTAAAAAGCTACAGTCATCAAGACAGTATGGTACTGGCACAAAAACAGAAATATAGATCAATGGAACAGGATAGAAAACCCAGAAGTGAACCCACACATATGTGGTCACCTTATCATTGATAAAGGAGGCAAGAATATACAATGGAGAAAACAACAGTTTCTTCAATAAATGGTGCTGGGAAAACTGGACAGTTACATTTAAATAATGAAATTAGTACATTCTCTAACACCATACACAAAAATAAACTCAAAATTTATTAAAGATATATATGTAAAACTGGATGCTATAAAACTCTTAGCAGAAAACAGGCAGAACACTCTATGACATTAATTGCAGCAAGATCTTTTTTGATCCACCTCCTATAGTAATGGAAATAAAAGCAAAAATAAACAAATGGGATCTAATTAAACTAATATATTTTACACAGCAAAGGAAACCATAAACAAAACAAAAAGACAACCCACAGAATGGGACAAATTATTTGCAAATGAAGCAACTGACATGGGATTAATCCTCCAAAATATAGAAACAACTCATCTAGCTCAATATCAAAAAACAAACAATCCAATCAAAAAATGGGTGAAAGATCTAAACAGACATTTCTCGAAAGAAGTCATACAGATGGCCAAAAAGCACATGAAAAGATGCTGAATATCACTAATCATTAGAGAACTGAAAATCAAAACTACAATGAGGTATCATCTCACACTGGTAAGAATGCCCATTATCAAAAAACAACTACAAACGATAAATGCTGGAGAGTGTGTGCAGAAAAGGGAACGCTCCTAAGCTCTTGGTGGGAACGTAAATCGATACAGCTGCTATGGAGAATGTTAAGGAGATTCCTTTAAAAAACTAAAACTAGAGTTACCATATGATCCAGCAATCCCACTCCTGGGCATATATCCAGAGAAAGCCGTAATTCAAAAATATACATGCACCCCAATGTTCATTGCAGTACTATTTACAGTAGCCAGGACATGGAAGCAACATAAATGTCCATCAATAAATGAATGGATAAAGAAAATGTGGTACATATATACAATAGAATATTACTCACCCATAAAAAAAGCACAAAATAATGCCATTTGCTGCGGCATGGATGGACCTAGAGATTGTCATACTGAGTGAAGTCAGACAGAGAAAGATGAATATCATTTGATATCACTTATATATGGAATCTAAAGAAATGGTACAAATGAACTTATTTATCAAACAAAAATACAGTCACAGATGTAGAAAACAAGCTTACAGTTACCAAGGGGGAACAGGGGGAGGGATAAATTTGCAGATTTGGATTCGCATATACACACTACTATATATAAAATAGACAACTTATTAAAACCTACTGTATAGCACAGGGAACTCTACTCAATACTCTGTAATGACCTGTATGGGAAAACGATCAAATAAGAGTGTGTATATATATATATATATATGTGTGTGTGTGTGTGTGTGTGTGTGTGTGTGTAACTGATTCAGTTTGCTGTACAGCAGAAACTAACACAACATTGTAAATCAACTATACTTTTATAAAAATTAATTTAAAATAAATAAAGAAAAGACCAGCCACAGACTGGGAGAAAAATATTTCCAAAAGACACATTTGATTAAAAAAAACTGTTTTCTGAAAGTAACAAAGAACCCCTAAGACTTAACAATAACAAAACAAACAATCCAATTTTAAAAATGGTCCAAAGACCTTAAGAGTCACCTTAACAGAGAAAATATATAGATGGTAAATAGACATATAAAAAGATGTTCTTCATCATATGTCATCAGGATAATGCAAATTAAAAGATCAATAAGATATCACTACATGTCTATAAGAATGGCTAAAATCCCAAACATTGACAACACCAAATGCTGGTGAGGATGTGAAACAACAGAAACTCTCAAATATTGCTAGTGGGAATGCAAAATGATCAGGTTAAATTTAGAGACAGTTTGACAGTTTCTTACAAAACTAAACTTATTCTTACCATATGATCCAACAATCATGCTCCTTGGTGTTTACCCAAATGAATCAAAAACATATATCCACACAAAAACTTGCACATGGATGTTTATAGCAGTTTTATTCATAATTGCCAAAACTTTGAAGAAGCCAAAATTTGCTTTGGTAGGTGAATTTATACATAAACTGTAGTGTATCCAGATTATGGAATATTATTCAGCACTAGAAAGAAATGAGCTATCAAGACATGAAGAGACATGGATAAAACTTAAATGCATATTACTAAGTGAAAGAAGCCAATATGAGAAGGCTACATACTGTATGATCCCAACTATGGGGTATTCTGGAATAGACAAAACTATGGGGACAATAAAAAGGTCTATGTTCACCAGCAACAATTTGTGAGATGGGGCAATTTGAATAGGCACAGCACAGAGGTTTTTTAACACAGTTAAAATACTTTGTGTGATGTTATAGTAATGGATATATGTCATTATACATTTGTACAAACCCATAAAATATACAACACCAAGAGTGAACACTTAAGATTGAAGTTTTGAGTGATTTTCCTATCTCAATGCAGGTTCCTCCTTGCAAAAAAATGTTCCATTCTGGTGAATGATATTGATAATTGGGAAGGTTATGCATGTGTGGGGAAATAGGCTATATGGGAAGTATCTCTACCTTCTTCTAAATTTTATTATGATACTAAAACTTCTCTAAAAATAGTTTGAAAAATTCAATATTAAGTAAACAAACAACCCAATGAAAATGGGCAAAAGTTTGAACAGACAATTCACCCATAAAGATATACAGATGGTCAACTAAATAGGTGAAAAGATGCTAAGCAAATTAAAATACAATTAAATACTACTGCACACTTATTAGAATGTCTAAAATTCGAAAGACTGACCATGTCAGGTGTTGAAAAGATGTGAAAACTGTGAATGGAAATGGAAAATAGTACACCAACTTCACAGCACAGTATGGCAATTTCTCAAGAAGTTAAGCGTACAAAACTACCAGATAAGTCCATTCCTCGGAACTTAGTCAATAAAAAAGAAAGCATTTATCCATTCAAAGATATGTACATGGATATTGATAGTAGCCAAAGACTGAAAACAGCCCATATATCCGACAGGTGAATGTACAAACAAATTCTGGTATATCCATACAGTACAATACTACTTAGCAATAAAAATGAATGAGGGTTATTGATACACACAAGTTGGATGAATCTAAAAATAATTGTCCTGTTTAAATAAAAAATAGAAAAAAGTATATGCAGTGTATGATTATATTTATATAAAATTCTGTAAAATCAAAGTAATTTACAGTGACAGAATGCAGATTAGTAGCTGCTTGGCCATGAGGAGTGGGAGGAGTCAGGAGCAAGATATAACAAAGGAGTCTGAGGAAACTTTTGGGTGTGATGAATGTATCCATTATCATAATTGTGGTGATGAATTTAAATAGAAGTATTTCATGAATGTTTGATAAATGGATACATGATCCCCTAACCATACCAGTGAAATGTGTTCTGGTAACAAATGTAACTAAGGAAAGAGGAAACACAATGCAGTAAATAAATTAAATATGAATATCCATTTTAAAAGTGTAGAAGTGAACTGTTTTGATTTCAGGGAAGGAAAAAATATAAATAAACACTAGAAAACTGGATACTGAAAAAATAAAAACCCCTGAAATTTTTCCAGCTCCTAAATTTTTAGAGATTTTCTTATTCTATTATTTTATTGCTGTCACCCCTGAAGGAGTGTCAAGATCATTTGAATCTAAAGTATAATCTAAAGCTAATGGTGAAAAGGATTCTTCATCAGATTATTTTTAGATTAGCTGTTAATTAAATGTTCTAACTGGGTCATTGTGGCAAAATTAATGCACACAAATAAAGAGTAAAGTATACACAAACAAGAATAAGTAACAGTAGACCTGACATTTTAAAGAATACTCAACAGATTGACAGTAGATGAGATCTATGGAGAAATAAGTATACAGGAAAGTACAGTCTACAACCCAAACAATATAAATAAAAACAGGTTTCAAGAAAGTTCCTTTTCAAGAGTCAATCTATAGAATGAATAGAAAGGAGTACTGGGAAAATCATCAGGAAAATTAAATGAGAACCTGCATTTGAAACAGCTGTGCCAGTAAATCCTTACCTCTGTTAAAAACAAGATAACAAGCCCAAAATGTAGTAATTTGCGCTAAACCCTATGTCACCAAACTGAGACAATACCTAACTTAATTAGAGTTTCAGCCTCCCTCAGAGATGGAATCTTAAACCAGTCAATCTGAAATTACCTGGTCATCACTAGTGAAGTAATCTGCCTGATAGACCTCTGTAATCCCCTAAAGGAAAGTGTTCTTGCTCCAATTAGATCTTTGCTAGTATAAACTCCTTGTTCTACCCACTTCTGCCCATAAAAGTCTTTCTTTTTGTAGAGCTCCTTGGAGCTCTTTTCTATTTGCTAGATGGGATGCAGCCCAATTCATGAATCTTTGAATAAAGCCAATAAGATCCTTAAAATTTACTCAGTTGAATTTTGTTTCTTAACAGATTTGAGGGTAGTGATGGGATCCAAAGGAAACTTCTTATGGTGTCAGTGACAAGGAGAAACACAGGCACTGGCTTCTGTGAACTCTGTGAGTTCTCTGTCGTTCTTGCCATTTCTGAGGGTCATGGGTAAATTCCTCTCAGTTCTGAGCTCTGTTTCTTTTTTCCATTGAGCTCCCAATCTAATTGGCTTTCCAATCCAGAGTTAACAGGTCAGTCTAGACTCACAGGAGGCTCTACCAGGGTGCCAGTCCTTAGCCCTTGGTTAGTTCGACATCCCAGTCCAGATCAGCTTGAACTAGCCGACAGTTCCAGCTGGAACACAACTTCCTAGCCCTCAGCTAGTCTGCAGTCCTCATCTGTTGAGGTCTACTGGTTCAGTCTGCACTTCTACATTGGGAAATGCTGGTGATGTGCACCTAAGGCCTTCTCTTAGCTAGTCTGCAGTAACATCACTTTGGTTACAGCTGGCATGTTAACGTGCACATGAGGTAAAGGCTATTGCCAATGGGAATATCAGAAGCCAAAAGCTGCAAAATTGGTCAAGCACTTAAAAACTGTTACAGTGCTTGCCAACTAACTCAAAGACTCCCATGTTAGAATAAGTTGGCCACTGAATGAGTTAGACTGATACTAGGTCACCCACAACCCTCAAGAAAATGTTCATGCAATGAAGTACACTTTAAAACATCACACAATGCCCAACCAGTGGCATATCCCTCTTAGGTATTAATTTGGTTCCAAGAGACCCAAGACTTAGCTAAAACGGGATCCTTAAGTTTCAAGGAGTTTAACACGCCACTTTCTGGCACAACTGCTTATTTTATGTCTAAGAATTACGGTCCCAGAAGCTATAAATATCTACAAAAATGGCAAAATCTTACTAAGACAACCTAGAATTACAATGACCATTATGGGAACATTCCAATTAAACAAGATCCTTTATTTAAGAAGTGCATTTGAAAGCAAGGTTTCCCAAATCAAAAAAAAAAAAAAAAAAAAACAGAATGGGATACCCATTTTAATTGGTATGCAGAAGCGTCCAAAAGACTTCAAGATTCCAAAATGGCTTCATTGAAAAATTTATTAGAAAAGGCTAATGAAAAATTAAAGACACAAGAAGTACCTAAAACAAAAGACTGTAAGATTGATGCAATTCCTACTTCTCCCCTCTATGCCTCTTTACTTGAGTATTCATTCTATTAATCCTCTATCTGAATTGTCTTTCCACTCTGAAGAGAATATAAGACTGTAAACAAAAGTCTGCCAAGTTAGTGGCCTTTACCAAAACATTTCAAAGACAAACAGCACTAAATCCAGAACATAGACATCTTTTGATTTCCATCTTAGTTTGAAATTCTCTCCCTATAAAAAGGCAATCTGAAAATAATGTGATTTGCTAGGCAGATCAGTCCCTTGATGTCATTTAGGCCTCAACCCAATTCTTTTAGGAATTAAAAGAAACTGTTCTTATCTTACAAATGTTTGGAAAACCAGAAATGCAGCTCTAGAAACAATTCAAAATCCACTTACCTTTGCCATCATAAATTCCTAAGACTGAAAAAAAGAAGAAAAGAGGCTTTTCAAAAATACAAACTGCTTCAGAGGCTCATTTGCCCAAAATCTAGCCCACACTTCGATAAGATTTCTTGTCAAGGATGAATACAAACCTTAAGTGATTTCTCCATAAATATTGGTACAAAAAAATTTAACCATCTGGCCAGGTAAATTTAATGATTTCAATTGCCAAAAAAAGAGTAGTTTGGATCTAACTGCTCTTTCATAAGCATGTGAGTTTTGCATTATCATACACATGGCTAAAATATAAAAATGAAAGCTATAAGATCTCTGCATTTGTCTGCATGTACATGTATGTTATAAATGTGAAATATTTTTCTACCTCTGGATGATATTGCTAAAATTAATTTATAAAAGAGCTCTATTTATTTGACTTAAGAACGAACAAGTGCTCATATGAATTAAGGATTCCTAAAACTCTCAGAAATACAGAAACTAACCCAAATGTTTTTCAAGTGCACGTGATCTAAAATAATCTTTAGAAAGTAAAGGGTAGTTTAAATTTGTTGGTTTAATTAAAACGGGTATGTATTCAGAGTTATCAACATTACAAATAATGAAAGTATGCAGCTTTTAGTCTGCCTGGGTTTGCTAATCAAATAAGTTCATGTTACCTCTGTTACAAAATTTGTCAGTAAGAAAAATAACTTGGTGTGATGAAATTTTCATGAGTAATTTGAACATAATTGTTGAGAACAAGTGATTTTATGGATGTAAGTGGGATATAAGTTTCTAGGTGAACTTTTTGTCAATAATTATATATTTATTTTAGGGTATGTCTACTTAGATAGTTTGCCCAAATCTTTTTGATAAGTTGAAACCTGAGAGTTTTGCTAAGTTAGATTAAATGATGGATAGTCATTGAATGTCTAGATCATCTCCAAATAAAATAAAATACTGAAACATTAATTAGTGAACATAAGTTTATCTGTACTGTTGGCTTCTTATTATGGAGAAATTTAAGCTTATTGGGTTTATAAGTAAGTTTATTGGGTCTATAAGTTTTATGCTACATTAAAAAATTACTATGAGGAAGAATATACTTCTAGAAATCATGAAATGTATTTATAAGTCTGCTAATCCACAGAATGTAAAAGAGTCTACAATTGTTTACTTCTAATTTTCACTAGAAATTAAGGTTTTTAAAGGTTAAGAATTCTAATATATGTAATTAAAGCTACTAGAAATAATAAGCTACTAGAAATAAAGAACTCTCTTCTTCCTTCCTTCCTTCCTTCCTTCCTTCCATTACCATGTGTCAAGAAGAACACTAGACCCTGAAGTTGCAGAAATAAGTCATTTCTTCATGAAAGGCAAGGAAAGTAAAATGTTTGTTTTCAATAAAAGAAGGGATGAGGAATGGAGACGCATTTTTGTTGAGGGAAAAGAAAGTAACTTTGTCCTAAAGTGAGGCCGATTATTTCAGAATTAAAAAGACAAAGAACAAAACTGTAGGAGGTCTGTAGAAAAGGAATCCTGGAAAAGCAATTTTATGCATGGCCAAACTGGGTAAAACTGAAAGAATTATTTGGATTTTTAAAATAAGCTTTAATATCAATAGCATACTTACACAAAACTAAACCTTAATTCTGTTTCATCTGCTGATAGGATGTGTTTTATTAGATTACTGGTCTGCTCTTAATAAGAAATTGTGAACAAAAGATTTTCTTTAACTTCTAAGTAATCTGCCTAAAAAACAAAAATTCTGTGTTTTATTAAAATAATTTCCTGTGTTTTTCGTGGTCTTTATCAGGACTTTGATTACTTAAGGAAGCTGAGTCTTCTCTGTTAAAAAAGCTAAAGTTTTTCTTACAACTATTTAACTTTTTGTATCTGCCTGTGATATCTGTGACACATCACTGTTTCACAGTGACCTATGATTCTATTTGAACAAATGTTTTAAAATCTTTATATATTTTTGATAAAATTCCCCAAAATAAAATTCTGAATGAATTTTTTTGATCTGGAAGTAATTTGGGGATTTTGCAGAGAGTCCCTGGAACATCTCAAATGATTTGTTCTTTCTCCTTATAAAAAGAGAGATATTAAACTAATTAGGCTTATTTGATATATTAAACTACATGGAAAGCATTGTCAAATAAGTAATGTTAAGCCTTCTTTATGTTGTATTTGTATAGGTAAATGTTATAAATGTTACTGAAATTGTATGAAATTCCTGGAAATCTGACATTTCCTGATATAATGTTATCAGTCATAATTTCAGTTGTTATCTTAAATATTGTGTATTACAGAAATAAATACATTTCCTTATCAAATGAGCTGTCATCAGACCAATGGGCATTTTTAAGTCTTTTGTCATTTACAGACAATTATTTTACCCTGATGCTTTTACAAAACTGGGACTCATGGACAGGACCTTACCAAATGCTCTTTACCACTTATAAAGCTACAAAACTAGAAGGCATTGAACCTTGGGTACACATTCCACAGTTTACAAATGTGCCACATGACATCTGGTTTTTGCAAATGCTGGAGACCTCCAAACCAAATTGGCAAGGAAGAGAAGTAGCTGACATTGAGGTAGACTGTTTCCACCCAAGATGTCAGATTAAAACCACATTTTTTTTTTAACATCTTTATTGGAGTATAATTGCTTTACAATGGTGTGTTAGTTTCTGCCTTATAACAAAGTGAAGCAGTTATACATATACATATGTTCCCATATCTCTTCCCTCTTGCGTCTCCCTCCCTCCCACCCTCCCTATCCCACCCCTCATATTTTAACTAAACATGAAAACATTTCTTCTCTTTCTTGCCTTTACTCTGGCATTGGCCTGGGAAGATAATGCCATAATCCATATCTTCCAGGCTATTGCAAAAGGGGATAATATTTAAAGCATCTGGATTTGTCATCAAAAACTCTAATCTGTTCATGATGCTAGAGACTCCCCTAGACCCCGTGTGACCATTTTTTTCCCAATGTCAACATAAACTACAGTTGTCCCCCCACCCCCATGAGTCCCTTACAAAGTCCAACTTTTACAGCCAGTACATCCAATGCCTTGTTTTTAACTTTCTCCAACTATGACTGAACTTGTGCAATTAGACACAAATACCTATGCAAATCATAGTACATTTGCACCCCAACGTTTTTATGATTATTTAAATCAGATCTGCCACCAATTACAAATAGATCTCACCAGTAGCACTCATATTTGCGAGGAATTTAGAACAATTTTTATTTAAAACTGGGAGATTTGCATCCTGAATGCACTGAAAACATAACTGATCCCTGGTTTGAAATTGCAAATGCAACCATCCCTGTGAATGAATCCATTAACAGTGTCACCTTAGTAGTAGTTTGTGCCTCAACAGGATTTCTCTTTGTCTGTGGTGGTTATCATTATTATCCTTGGGCCTATGAATGCCTTGATGTCTGGTGTATAACTGGGCAATGCCCCTTAGGTTAGCTAAATGTGCCCCTAAATGTTCACAAACAAACTTAGATACCGCATTGCTCAACTCCCCTGAATTTTCATCATCCAGTTAGGAAGGACCTACCAGGAGGCATTCAAGATTCAGGATTTGCTTCCTTTGGCAGGTCCCGACTTTCCTGGTTAGAAGCGAGTACAAATGAGACTATGATAAGAAATATCTCCTTAACTCTTAAAGACACTGGAGAATCTGCTACTAAAGCAATAGCTACCTAGTAAAAATCCTTAAACTCTCTGGCCAAGGTTGCTCTTGATAATAGGATAGCCCTTGATTATAGTTTAGCTGAGGGAATAAATGTCTGTGCTGTGGCCAACACCACTTGTTACATCTTGATTAACACTTCTGGGGAAGTTGAAACTCAACCATATCAGATCACTGAACAAGCCATTTGCCTTAAGAAAGTGACTCCTTCAACAGGGTCTTTCTTTGTTTGGATTTGGTCTTGGGGACCATGGCTCTGAAATACACTGCAGACATTGGAAATTATCCTGCTTGTAATAATCATATTAGTCTTCCTGGTGTGCTGTATTCTCTCAAAAGCTTTAAATGTGTTTGAAACCACTAACCACCAAGTAAACAATCTCCTTAATACTAGAATGTCAGAAAAGAAATGAAGAGAATGAATGATTTTTAAAATGTGAACCTGAAGTTCTGACATGTAAATACCACATAGATTCTGCAAAAAGACATTATGACATGTGAATACCACACAGAAGATCAGCAAAAGCTGTGAGAACCTCAGAGTGGTAGCTGAAAGTGGTGTTAATGCCTTAAACTTTTATCATTCTCTCAGTTTGATTGTGAGTCTTATCAAAAAAGGGGAATTGTTAAATACAAGACAATAAGCCTCAAATGGAGTCACTGTGCTAAGCCCCATGTCACCAAACTGAAATGTAATACCTAACTTAATTACGGTTTCACCCTCCCCCAGGAATGGAACCTTAAACCAGTCAGTCTGGAATTACCTGGTCAGCACTAGTGAGGTAATCGGCCTGATATATCCTTGCGATCCCTTAAAGAAGATTAATCTTGCCACAATACGTTCTTTGCTAGTATAACTTCCTTGTCCCTCTCCCTTATTTATTCTTATAGAAGTCTTTCATTGTGTACAGTTCCTTCAGATCTTTTTTATTTGCTAGTGAGATGCTGCCTGATTCATGAATCACTGAAAAAAGCCAATAAGATTTTTTTACATTTACTTAGTTGAATTTTCTTTTTCAACATTCTCTTCCATGTTTATTCTGAGAAAAAAATAGTAAAGTATGTGTGTGCTATGAACTGAATTTTGTCTCCACAAAATTTATACGTTGAAGTCCTAACTTCTAGTGTGACCATATTTGGAGACAGGAATTTTAGGAGATAATCAAAATTAAATGGACCCTCATTTAAGTGGGATCCTTATCCAAAAGGATTTATGATCTTGTAAGAAGAGGAAGAGACAGATCTATCTCTCTCTGCACATGCATACATTGAAGAAAAGCCACATGAGGACACAGCAAAAAGGTGACAGTCTGCAAGACAGGAAGAGAACCTTCACCAGAACCTGACCATGCTGACAACCTGATCTTGGACTTCCAGTCTCCAAAAGTGTAAGAAAATACATTTCTGTTGTTTAAACCACCCAAACTATGGTATTTTGTTATGACACCCTGAGCTAAGACTCTGTGTGTGTGTGTGTGTGTGGTGTATTTATAACTAAAAGAGTGAGTGTGGATACTTCAGACATAAATACATAGCAGTACTCCACATGGCTATTGAGTCACAAGGTCAGAATACATACACTCAGAAAACACACTCCTAGATTATTCCACCAAAAAGCAAAGTTATTATCTGTGCAATTACTGAAGATAGACTACGACATAAAGATAATAATCAACAACAACATATAGACAAGAAAGAATTATGAAATACAAAAATTTTTAGACAGTCAAGAATCTCCAAATATTTGAGTAAAATCAACACCATATAAAAGAGATACCCCCATATTGAAATAGCTAAAAAATCAAACATCTAAGGAAATGATGAGTCATTCTACAAATAAATATATTGAATATAATAAGAGAAATTTAGGTATTGTATACATAAAAATAATATATTGAAAATAAAGTAAATATTCAAAATTAAAGCTTGTTAGATGAGTTTAATGGAATAGACATAGCTAAGAAGAGAATTGGTTTGATGATAAATGAAATTCAAAAACTTTGAAAGATACATACATAAGTCCTAACATTTGAAAAGAGTTCCAAAAAGGTGAGAGTCACTAGAGAAATTTAAATGAATTAGATGGGCATCATACAATTAATTTACACATTGTACAGTCCCTAAATCTCTACCAGGAAAATGTTTTCAAAAATTAAAATCTCTTTGAATATAAATGAGTGAACCACATAAAAACTATTAAGAGAAAAACTAAAGAACTATTAAGAGGAAAATAACTAAGCCAGAGTATGAAGAAGCTAGTAAATAACAAAGAGACAAAAACTTCAAAATAAGTAGAAAATACTACTAACAGTATAGAAAACTATCAAAAATGCAGAGTTGATCAATGAAAACAAACTTCAGTTCTTCAAAAAGGCCAATAAATAGACAAACTATTGGCAAATTTGATCAGTATGAAAAGTGAATAAGTATGAAATAAGCCATCTGAAAAAGGAAACCATAGAAGAGTTATGGAGGAAATTAAAAATTATACTGTGTACAACTTTATGCCAATAAATTTCAGAATCTAAGGAAAGCTTAAGATTTTTTGGAAACTACTCAGAATTAAAATGGGACACCTTTGCTGGCTTGAGGGGTTCTGGATAGCCCAACAGAGTTCTTTATTTTTCGATGGAGATGTTCTGTTTTCTCAATTCTCTAGTTGATTGGTTAAGATGGAGTTAAGAAGGAGGACCTGACCATTGTCCCCTGATTACATGTCTTTCAAAATTTGGTAAAATGTTCAATTGATAGGGTGCTTGCCAAAGAGATTTTTAAAAATATAATCAGGAAGCTGGAGCCAAGATGGCAGAGTAAAAGGACTTGAGCTCATCTTCTTTCACGAAAACACCAAAATCACAACTAACTGCTGCACAATCATCTACAAAAAAGACAGGAACCTACCAGAAAAGATATTCTATCACCAAAGACAAAGTAGAAACCACAACAGACGGTCAGAGGAGCACATTCACAATAAACTCAAATTTCATACACACAAGGTGGGTGACCCACAAACTGAAAAATAATTATATCACAGAGGTTCTCCCACAGGAGTGAGAGTTCTGAGCCCCATGTCAGGCTCCCCAGCCTAGGGGGTCTGGCATGAGGAGATGGAGTCCCCAGAGCATTTGGCTTTGGAGGCCAGCAGGACATGATTGCAGGAACTCCACAAGATTGAGGGAAACAGAGATGCTACTCTTGGAGGGTGCACACAAGGTCTCATGTGCACTGGGACCCAAGAAAAAAGCAGTGACTTCATAGGAGCCTGGGCCAGGCCTACCTGCTTGTCTAGAAGGGATTCCTGAGAAGGTGGGGTGTGGCTGTGGCTCACTGTGGGGATAAAGACACCGTTGACAGAGGAACTAAGAAATAATCATTGGTGTGAGCTCTCCTGGAGGCCACCATCTTGACACCAGAACCCGGCCCCACCAAACCGTCTGTAGGCTCCAGTGCTGGGATGCTTCAAGCCAAACAACCAAGAGAGTAGGAACACAGCCACACCCATCAGCAGACAGGCTGCCTAATATCTTCCTGAGACCACAGCCACCTCTAAACACACCACTTGATGTGGCCATTCGTACCAGAGGAACAAGATCCAGCCCCACCCACAAGTGAGCAGGCACCAGTCTCTCCCACCAGGAAGCCTGCACAAGCCTCTTAGACCAACCTCATCCACCAGGGGACAGACATCAGATTCAAGGTGAACTACAACATTGCAGCCTGCATAATGGAAACTACAATCACAGAAATTTAGACAAAATGAGACAGCAGTGGAATATGTCTCAGATGAAGGAACAAGATAAAACCCCAGAAAAACACTTAAGTGAAGAGGAGATAGGCAATCTACCCTAAAATGAATTCAGAGTAATGATACTAAAGATGATCCAAGACCTTGGAAAAAGAATGGAGGCACAGACCAAGAAGATACAAGAAATGTTTAAAAAAGAGCTAGAAGATATAAAGAACAAGTAAACAGAGATGAACAATAAGTAACTGAAATTAAAAATACACTAGACAGAATCAATAGCAGAATAAATGAGGCAGAAGAATGGATAAGTGAGCTGGAATAAAGAATGATAGAAATCACTGCTGGGGAACAGAATAAAGAAAAAAAGAATGAAAAGAAATGAGGGCAGTTTAAGATACCTCTGGGACAACATTAAACGCACCAACATTTGCATTATAGGGGTCCCAGAGGAAGAGAGACAGAAAGGTCCTGAGAAAATATTTGAAGTGATAATAGGTGAAAACTTCCCTAACATGGGAAAAGAGACAGTCAACCAAATCCAGAGAACACTGAGTCCCATACAGGGTAAATCCAAGGAGGAACATGCCAAAACACATATTAATACAATTGACAAAAGTTAAAGACAAAGAGAAAATATTAAAATCAACAAATAACATACAAGGGAATTCCCGTAAGGTTATGAGCAGATTTTTCAACAAAAACTCTGAAGTCCAGAAGAGAGTAACACAATATATTTAAAGCGATGAAAGGGGAAAACGTACAACCAGCAATACTCTACGCGGCAAGGCTCTCATTAAGATTCGGCAGAGAAATCAAAAGCTTCACAGACAAGCAAAAGCTAAGAGAATTCAATACCACCAAACCAGCTTTACAACAAATGATAAAGGAAATTCTCTATGCAGAAGAGTAAAGGTCACAACTAGAAACAAGAAAATTACAAATGGGAAAGCTCACCAGTAAAAGTAAACATACAGTAAAGGTAGCAAATAATCCACACACAAATATGATATAAAAACTAGCAATCATGAGAAGAGGAAAGTACAAAGACAGAATTTTGGAAATTCATTTGAAATTAAAAGACCACCAACTTAAAACAACCTTGTATATATAAAGATTGATACATCAAAAACTCATGGTAACAGCAAATGCAAAACTTATAGTAGATACATTCACACAAAAAGAAAAATGAATCCAAACAAAGCACTAAAGTTAGTCATCAAATCACAATAGAAGAGAAAGAAAGAGGAAGAAAAAACACCTACAAAAACAAATCCAAAACAATTAACAAAATGGCAATAAGAACATACATGTCAATAATTAACTTAAATGTAAATGGGTTAAATGCTCCAACAAAAAGATATATACTGGCTAAAGGGATAGAAAAAAAAAAAAATATATATATATATATATATATATATACTGCCTAAAAGAGACCCACCTCAGATCTAGGGACACATACAGACTGAAAATGAGGATGGAATAAGGTATTCCATGCAAATGGAAATCAAAAGAAAGCTGGATTAGCAATATTCATATCAGACAAAATAGACATTAAAATAAAGACTGTTACAAGAGACAAAGAAGGACACTACCTAATAATCAAGGGATCAATCCAAGAATAAGAGATAACAATATATATGCACCCAACATAGGAGCACCTCAATATATAAGACAAATGCTAACAGCCATAAAAGGAGAAACGGACAGAAACACAAAAATAGTTGGGAACTTTAGCACCACATTTACATCAATGGACAGACCATCCATACAGAATATCAATAAGGAAACACAAAGCCTTAAATTACACATTAGACCAGATAGACTTAATTGATATTTATAGATCATTCCATCCAAAAGCAGCAGGATACACGTTCTTCTCAAGTGCACATGGAGCATTCTCCAGGATAGATCACATGCTGGGCAACATAGCAAGCCTCAGTAAATTTAAGAAAATTGAAATTATATCAAGAATCTTTTCTGACCACAACACTATGAAGGTAAAAACCAATTACAGGAAAAAAAAACTGTAAAAACCACAAACACATGGAGGCTAAACACTATGTTACTAAACAACCAATGGATCACTGGAGAAATCAAAGAGGAAATCAAAAAATACCTAGAGAAAAATGAAATAAAACAACATGATGATACAAATCCTATGGGACCCAGCAAAAGCACTTCTAAGAGGGAAATGTATAGCAATACAATCGTACCTCAGGAAACAAGAAAAATCTCAATAAATAACCTAACCTTACACCTAAATCAACTAGAGAAAGAAGAAGAAGAACAACAAAAAACCCAAAGTTAGTAGAAGGAAAGAAATCACAGAGATCACAGAAGAAAGAAATGAATAGAGATGAAGAAAACAATAGAAATGATCAATGAAACTGAAAGCTGGTTCTTTGAAAAGATAAACAAATTTGATAAAACTTTAGCCAGACTCATCAAGAAAAAAAGGACAGGGCTCAAAGCAATAAGGATAGAAATGGAAAAGGAGAAGTTACAGCAGACATCACAGAGATACACAGCATCATGAGAGACTAGTACAAGCAACTATATGCCAATAAAATAAACAACCTAGAAGAAATGGACAAATTATTAGAAAGGTACAATCTCCAAAGAAAGAACCAAGAAGTAATAAGAAATATGAACAGAAGAATCACAAATATTGAAATTGAAACTGTGATTTAAAAACTCCCAACAAACAAAAGTCCAGGACCAAGTGGCTTCACTGGCGAATTTCATCAAACATTTAAAGAAGAGTTAACACCTATCCTTCTGAAACTATTCCAAAAATTGCAGAGAGGAAATTCCCAAACCCATCTTATGGGGCCACCATCACCCTGAAGCCAAAACCAAAGACACACCAGAAAAAAGAAAATTACAGGCCAAAATCACTGATGAACACAGATGCAAAAATTCTCAAAAAAATACTAGCAAACGGAGTCCAAAAATACATTAAAGGATCATACACCATGATGAACTGCTATTCATCCCAGAGATGAAAGTATTTTTCAATATCTGCAAATCAAACAATGTGATACATTATATTAACAAATTGAAGAATAAAAACCATATGATCAATTCAATGAATGTAGAAAAAGCTTTTGACAAAATTCAACAACATTTCATGACTAAAATCTCTCCAGAAAGTGGGCATAGAGGGAACATACCTCAATATAATGAAAGCTACATATGACAAAATCAAAGCTAACATCATAGTCTATGGTGAAAAGCAGAAAGCATTTCCTCTAAGATTAGGAACAAACCAAAGATATCCACTCTCGCCACTTTTATTCAAAATAGTTTTGGAAGTCCTAGCCACAGCAATCAGGGAAGAAAAAGAAATGAAAAGAATCCAAATTTAAAAAGAAGAAGCAAAACTGTCACTTTGTGCAGATGACATGATAATATACATAGAAAATCCTAAAGATGTAACCAGAAAATAACTAGAGCTCATCAATGAATTCAGTAAAGTTGCAGGATACAAAATTAATACACAGAATTCTGTTGCATTTCTATACACTAACAATGAAGGATCTGAAAGAGAAACAAAGAAAACAATCCCATTTACCATTGCATCAAAAAGAAAAAATACCTAGGAATAAGCCTACCAGAGGAGGCAAAAGACCTATACTCCAAAACCTATAAGATGCTGTAGAAAGAAATAGAACATGATGTAAACAGATGGAGAGATATACCATGCTGTTGCATTGTAAGAATCAATATTGTTGAAATGACTATACTGCCCTAGACAATCTATCGCTTCAATGCAATTCCTATCAAATTATCCATGGCATTTTCCACAGAGCTAGAAGAAAAAATTTTTAAATTTGTATGGAAACGCAAAAAACTCCAAGTAGGGAATGCAATCTTAAAAAAGAAAAACGGAGCTGGAGGAATCAGGCTCCCTGACTTCAGACTATACTACAAATTCACAGTCATCAAAAAAGTATGGTACTGGCACAAAAACAGAAATATAGATCAATGGAACAGGATAGAATACCCAGAGATAAATCCACACACCTATGGTCCATTAATATATGACAAAGGAGGCAAGAATATACAGTGGAGAAAACACTGTTCAATATGTGGTGCTGGAAAAACTGGAGAGCTGCATGTAAAAAAAAAATGAAATTAGAACACTCTCTAACACCATACACACACAAAAAAAGCTCAAAATGATTAAAGACCTAAATGTAAGACAGAATACTTTAAAACTCTTAGAGGAAAACATAGGCAGAATGCTCTTTGACATAAATCGCAGCGATATTATTTTGGATCCACCTTCTAGTGTAATGAAAATAAGAACAAAAATATATGGAACATAATTAAACTGAAAATCTTTTGCACAGCCAAGGAAACCATAAACAAAATGAAAAGACAATGCACAAAATGGGAGAAAATATTTGCAAATGATGTTACCACAAGGGATTAATCTACAAAATATACAAATACTTCATACACTCAATATCAAAAAAACAAACAACTGAAGCCAAAAATGGGCAGAAGACTTAAATAGACATTTCTCCAAAGAAGACATACAGATGGCAAACAAACACATGAAAAGATGCTCAACATCACTAATCATTAGAGAAATGCAAATCAAAACCACAATGAGGTATCACCTCACACTGGTCAGAATGGCCATCATCAAAAAATCTAGAAAAAATAAATGCTGGAGAGGGTGTGGGGAAAAGGGAACCCTCTTGCACTGTTGGTGGGAATATAAATTGGTACAGACACTATGGAGAAGAGTATGGGGGGGGCTTCCTTTAAAAAACTAAAACTAGAGCTACCATATGATCCAGGATCCCCACTCCTGGGCATATATCTGGAAAAAACCATAATTCAAAAACATACATGCAGCTCAATATCCATTGCAGCACTATTTATAATAGCCAAGACATGGAAGCAATCTACATGTCCATCGACACGTGAATGGATAAAAAAGATGTGGTACATATATACAATGGAATATCACTCAGCCATTAGAAAGAATGAAATAATACCATTTGCAGCAACACGGATGGGCCTAGAGATTATCATACTAAGTGATGTAAGTCACACAGAGAAAGACACATATCATATGATATCACTAACATGTGGAATCTAAAAAAATGATACAAATGATCTTGTTTACAAAACAGAAACAGACTCACAGACTTCAAAAACAAACTTCTTGTTACCAAAGTGGAAAGGTGTGCGGGAGGGATAAATTAGGAGTTTGGGATTAACATATACACACTACTGTATATAAAATAGATAATCAACAAGGACCTACTGTATAACACAGAGAGCTCTACTCAATATTCTGTAATAACCTAAATGGGAAAAGAATCTGAAAAAGAATAGATATATGTACTATATGTAAAACTGAGTTACTTTGCTGTACACATGAAACTAACATGACATTGTAAATCAGCTATACTCCAATAAAAAATAAACATTTAAAAGAATATATAACCAAAATAAAAATTAAAGTGGTTCAAAAAGAGATAGTATACCTAAATATATTAATCATAAAATAAATGGAAAGAGAAATAAAAAAATATCTTTCCCTAAAACCAATGATCTTTGTTGTATACAAAGCAAATATACAAAAAAAAATATTTTGGTCTTCTATATGCTATCAACAAAGATGATATAAAATTTTAAAAAATATATTATTTGCAATAGTATTATAAGATCTTCAAATATTCAGGAATACATTTAACAAAAATGTGAAAGACTGAAAACAGGACACAAAAGAAATGTATTATAAAGGGAAAATGATAAGATGGACTACATTAGGACTTGTTAAAATAAAAAAAAGATGAAAAGTACAAAATATTGACAATTATGAGTTCCAACTGGAATTCTTATGCACTGGTGGTAGAAGCGTAAATTGGTGCAAAATCTTTGAAAAACTAATCATATCTGCTAAAGCTGAGTATATACTGACTATATCATTCAACCTCAAGTATATGACTGAAAGAAATGCATAAACATACAAGTGTATCATAAGACATGAAAAAGCTGTTTATTGTGGTATTATTACCTTCTTTTTAAATTTTAACCATTCAGATAGTTTTCCCTGGTATTTCATGGCTTTAATTTGTTTAAATACCAATTAAATAATATACCTTTTAATATGTTTCTTATCCATTTAGCTATTTACTTTTGTAGAGTGCCTGCTCATGCCTTTTTGTTTTGTTTTGTTTTGTCTTTATTGTACAGATCTGTAGACATACTTTTTATATTATAAATTTTTTTTGTTGTTATTTATGGCATTGTTTACAACTCTCCTCTCCTGCACTTCTATTTTTGTTGTCTTTTGTTGAACAGAATTTGTAATATTAACATAGTCCAAACTAGTCAAATTTTCCTTTTATAGTTAGCATCATTTCATCATGTTTTGATTTTGCTACATACACATAGCGTAACTGGGATTTCTTTGTGTATTGTGTTGGTGAGAGCTCAATATTCATATTTATTTGAAATATGGTACTTTATTCAGTACTCTGCACGGCCATCTTTGGCACAAATCAAGTGTCCATACATGTGTTTTCTATTTCTGGACTCTGTTCTGTTAATCTATCTATACTTACATCAGTCCCACACTCTCTTACTTATTGTAATTTAAAATCAGTCTTGATATCTGTTAGTTTGTCTTTCACATTTGTTATTTCTGGACATTTAATTTTTACACGTAGATTTGAAAATCATCTGGTAAATTTTCACAAAACCCGGATAGGCTTTTTGTTGGGATTGCACAGAAATGATTAATCAATTTAAGAGAACTGACATCATTACAATATTTAATCTTCTAACCCATGAATATATTATACACCTCTATTTTATTATTAAATGTTTGTTGCTGGGATATGAAATACAGTTGATTTTAATATATTGAACTTCTATGTAGCAGTCTTAACTAATTTATTAATTCTAATAAATTTTCTAATCATTCTAATAATTGTTCCGTAGATTGTTGTATACTTTTACATGCTCAGCCATGGCATATATGAATAATATTATATAATAACTCTTTTATATTTTATTTTTCTTTATTCATAATATTTTATTTATGGGATTTTTATTTATAACGCTCAAAAATAACTTTTTTTAATCTCTTTATTTTCCTTTCTTGTTTTATTGCACCAGCTAGAACGTGTAGTCCAATGTTGAATAGAAGAATTTAGAGTGGGTATATTTGTCCCGTACAAATCTCAAGGGAAAACTTTCAATATTGCATCATTACAAAGGTCTAGGATTTTTTGGAGAAGCTCTTTTACATATTAATGAGTTGCCATTCAAATTCTAGTTACTAAGAAGTTTGCTCATAATTGGGTGTTGAATTTTCTTCATCTATTGAGATGCTCATATTTCTTTTCCTTTACTGTTAACATAATTAATTATATTGATATTAATTTTGTAATGTTAAACCAGCCTTTCATTTCTAGTATAAACTTCATGTGATTATGATCACAAGATTATATATTAGTAATTTTGTTTGCTAACATATTTTGGATTTTTCCATTTATGTTCATTAGAGAGAATCATATCTAATCTTCCTTTTTCATAATGTCTTTGGGAGATATTTTATATAAATTAATTAAAAAGTCCTTCCTTTTCTTCTTTTCTTAATCTTATCACCCTTTACCAAGCTAGGATCCCTCAAAATGTCTCATAGATTTGCTTTGATATGTGCTTAAGATAGTATTTGATTCCATATCCTATAGAATTCTCAAATGTTCATTTAACTGAAGGGTGAGACCTAATTTAACACTTTAGAATATGTTAAGTAACAATACAGCAAAAGGAATAATAATAATCTAGAGGATTTTTAAAATTTTTATCTAAATAGTTTTATGGCTTTTGAAATCACCAAGGATCACAATGGACACATTCAAAAGAAAAATGTGAATATTAACTCAAACATAGTAAATAAATTAAAGTAACTCTCTATAATTATAAACAGTTGCAATTGTTTCACTATTTTAATTGAGGTACAGTTGATTTATAATATTGTATGTTCAGGTATCCAACATAAAGATTCAAAATTTTTAAAGATTATACTCCAATTATGCTTGTTATAAAATATTGGCTATATTCCCTGTGCTGTACAATATATCCTTGTAGCTTATTTATTTTATTTTTTAATGTTTTTTTTATTGTGGTAAAAGCCACATAATCTTGTATAAAACATACTATTCTAACCATATTTAACTGTACAATTCAGTGCCACTAAGTACACTAACATTGTCGGGCAACTCTCACCATCATCCATCTCCCGATTTTTTCACCTTCCTAAAGAGAAACTCCATCCCCTTTAAACACTAATTCCCCATTCCCCATCCACACACCCCCACACCCCCGGCACCTGGCATCTACCAATGTATTTTCTGACTCTATGAATTTGACAATTCTAGGAACCACGTATAAGTGGAATCAAACAGTATTATCTGCACCTAATGTATATCGGAATGCGCTTTTAAGGTTAACTTAATAGATGTCCTGCAAACAGATTGTACCCTATTTTATTTTCCCCCTGGGCTATACAGTAGGCACTTACCAGCCACCTACTTCTTACATAGTAGTGTACATATGTCAATCCCAATCTCCCAACCCATCCCACCTCACTGCCCACGATGGTGTCCATAAGTTTTTTCTCTACGTCTCTGTCTCTATTTCTGCTTTGCAAATAGGTTCATCTGTACCATTTTTCTAAATTCCATATATATGCATTAATATACAATATTTGTTTTTCTCTTTCTGACTTACTTCACTCTATATGACAGTATCAAGGTCCATCCATGTCTCTGCAAATGGCACAATTTTGTTCCTTTTTATGGCTGAGTAATATTTCATTGTATATATGTTCCATCTCTTCTTTATCCATTTGCCTGTTGATGGACATTTAGGTAGCTTCCACGTGCTGGCTATTGTAAATAGTGCTGCAGTAAACATTGGGATGCACGTATTTTTTGGAATTATGGTTGTCTCCAGGTATATGCCCAGGTGTGGGATTGATGGGTTACATAGTAGTTCTATTTTTAGATTTTTAATGAACCTCTTTACTCTTCTCCATAGTGGCTGTATCAGTTTACATTCCCACCAACAGTGTAAGAGGGTTACCTTTTCTTCACACACCCTCCAGCATTTATTCTTTGTAGATTTTTTGATGATGGCATTCTAATTGGTGTGAGGTGGTACCTCATTGTACTTTTGATTTGCATTTCTCTAATAATTAGTGGTGCTGAGCATGTTTCCATGTGCCTCTTGGACATCTTTGTGTCTTCTTTGGAAAGAAGTCTATTTAGGTTTTCCACCCATTTTTTGATTGAGCTGCATGAGCTGTTTGTATATTTTAGATATTAAGCCCTTGTCAGTTGCTTTGTTTGCAAATATTTTCTCCCATTCTGAGGGTTGTCTTTTCGTCTTGTTTATGGTTTACATTGTTACACAAAAGCTTTGAAGTTTAATTAGGTCCCATTTGTTTATTTTTGTTTTTATTTTCATTACTCTAGGAGGTGGGTCAAAAAAGATCTTGCTGTGATTTATGTCAAAGAGAGTTTTGCCTATGTTTTCCTCTAAGAGTTTTACAGTGCCTGGCCTTACCTTTAGGTCTTTAATCCATTTTGAGTTTATTTTTGTGTATGGTTTTAGGGAGTGTTCTAATTTCATTCTTTTACAGGTGGCAGTCCAGTTTTCCCAGGATCACTTATTGAAGATGCAGTCTTTTCTCCATTGTATATTCTTGCCTTCTTTGTCATAGATTAGGTGATCATAGGTGCAAGGGTTTATCTCTGGGCTTTCTATCCTAATCCTTTGATCTATATTTCTGCTTTTGTACCAGTACCATACTGTTTTGATTACTGCAGCTTTGTAGTACAGTCTGAAGTCAGGGAGCCTGATTCCTCCAGCTCCATGTTTCTTTCTCAAGATTGCTTTAGCTGTTTGAGGTCTTTTGTGTTTCTATACAAATTGTAAAAATTTTGTTTCTAATTATGTGAAAAATGCCATTGGTAAGTTGACAGGGATTGCCTTGAATTTTTAGACTGCTTAGGGTAGTATAGTCATTTTCACAATAGTGATTCTTCCAATCCAAGAACATGGTATATCTCTCCATCTGTTTGTGTCATGTTTCTTTCATCAGTATCTTACAGTTTTCTGGGTACAGGTGTTCTGCCTCCTTAGGTAGGTTTATTCCTAGGTGTTTTATTCTTCTTTTGCAGTGGTAAGTAGGATAGTTTCCTTAATTTCTCTTTCTCATCTTTTGTTGCTAGTGTATAGGAATGCTATATTTCATCAAATATATCTTTGACCCCCTTTTCTTTCTTCTCCTTCGGGGACCTGTATAATTCAAGGGTTATCTCTTTTTTTTTAGTTTGTTTTTCTTTTTGTTGTTCTAATTGGGTGATTTCCATTACTCTATCTTCCATATCACATATGCATTCTTCTGTAACACTTAGTCTGCTATTCATTCTTCAAGTGTGTTTTCATTTCAGTGATTGTATTGTTTAGTTCTAACTGGCTTTTTTCTATATTTCCTAATTCTTTGTTAAAATTCACTCTGTTTGTCTATTCTTTTCCCTAATTCTGTTATCATTCTTATTGCTAATACTTAAAATATTGTATCTGGTTAATTGTTTATTTCTGTTTCATTAGTTGTTTTTTCAGAGCTTTTCTCTTGCTGTTTCAATTGGGAAAATCCTTCTGTCTTTTCATTTTGCTTATCTTTCTTTGCCTCTATGAAATTAGGTAAAACAGTTACCTATTGTGGTCTTGAAAAGGTGTCCTTTTGTGCGAGCATCCCTATATAATCTTTATGTGCCCAGTGCATTTGGTGAGAGAGATGGATTTGATGTGAATAAAAGTCATGTCTTTCCTCTTTGCCATCACGACAATATTAAGTTTTCCAATCCATGAACCCAGGATGTCTTTCCATTTATTTAAATATTCTCTAATTTATCCTAACAATGTTTTTAATTTTCACAGTATGTCTTGTGGCTCCTTGATTAAATTTATTCCTAAGTATTTTGTTTATGATATTGCAGATGGAATTATTTCTTAATTTCATTTTCATATTGTTCATTGCTAGTGAATTGAAACTCAATTGATTTTTGTACACAGTAAGTCCCGTACATACAAACCTTCTAGTTGCAAACTTTCAAAGATGTGAACGTACACTTGTTACAGTACAGTACTATATAGCCAATTGTGTTAGTTGGTATCTAGACTAACTTTGTTGGACTTATGAACAAATTGGACTTATGAACGTGCTCTTGCAATGGAACTCGTTTGTATGTAGGGGACTTGCTATATAAGGCAGGGCTTTCCCTCTGGTCAGTGGCCATCTCCTCACTATCATGGGTGAGTTTGGATCCCACATTGATGGATCAGAAGCCCTGAGGGTTGAGTCTTAGCTGGCTCTGTTCCCTTTAAATGTGTGCTCTCCTATCTCCTAGCACCAGTCCACTTGCCCCAGAGGGGAATATTGCTGGAGCAAGTGGGACCCATGTTGGCTCTCAGCTTGTGACAGGGTGCAGACTTCTACAGGCCAGCCCCAGACAGAGATCCAGGCTGACTCTGACATGCCACCTGTGCAAACCCCAGGAATGGTAGCCCCCCAGCATGAGTCTTCTTTGTCCCTCACAGCTGATCACTCCCCCCTTCTCTGACAAACCTGCCCTGTTGTGGAGGCACTCCACAAGGTACACAAGGCCTGTGTGCACTCTTTGCATGTTTCAGGGTACAGGCTGTGTTGATTTAGCTGCCATCAGAGATTGGGACTGCTCCTGATGTGTTGCCTGTGTAAGCCCCAGCAATGGCCTCCCTCTCTGCTCTCAGATGCGGCCCTGGGACTGAGTCACCTCTGCATCCCACGGCTGAGCTCTCTCCCTAGTCATGGTAGGCCTCGCTCCAGTGGGAAGCTGCAAGGTGAAGTAAGCAGGGCTGGAGCATTTGCTGAGCTCAGGCTGGGGTCTGTGACAGGTTGGGTGTGGGAAACCAGGCAGCCACTCCAATGATGCTCAATTAGCTGTTTCTGTCCTGCCTTAAGAGCAAGAAAGCCTTGTACACTCCTCACAAGTGGAGTCCACTCTTCCCACATACCTCATATTAGTCCCAGTGCACCTCCAACCTGCTAAGGAGGCTCACCTTCCATGTGTCCAAGCCCAGGACTGGGGAACCTAATACGTGGCTCAAACTGCTTACTCTGCAGGGTGGATTTCCACCCATGTATTCCCCTTTTTCCTCTGATTTCCATCCCAGAAACACAGGTCCCAACCTCATTACTTCTCTCCCCTTTCTACCTGGTTCCATGTGTATTTTTCTTATAGCTTTGGTTATACAGGAATATTTTTGCCAGTCTCTAGTTAGTTTTCAGTGAGAATTGTTCCACATGTAGATGTACTTTGATGTGTTCATGGGGAGAGGTGAGTTCCACATCCTATTACTCCACTATCTTGATCAATCCCCCATACCAGTAATTTTAAGACTTAAAACATACAATGAATTAATGGATATATTTCAAATATAAAAAATACTGTTATGATGATCTGAAACTAGCTAAAGACCTCACCAAAATGTTTTTGGCTATCTTTATTTTAGATATTATTACTTCTATAATAATAATCCTGCCCTGTCACTAGGTTCAACAGTACCGAATTTTTAGCTTTCTTATATATGTGTTAGCTTATGGTACTTGTTTTTCTCTTTCTGACTTACTTCACTCGGTGTGACAGACTCTAGATCCACCTCACAACAAGTTACTCAATTTTGTTCCTTTTTATGGCTGAGTAATATTCCATTGTATATATGTGCCACATCTTTTTTATCCATTCCTCTGTTGATGGATATTTAGGTTGCTTCCATGTGCTGGCTATTGTAAATAGTGCTGCAATGAACATTGTGGTACATGTACCTTTTTGAATTATGGGTTTCTCAGGGTATATGCCCAGTAATGGGATTGCTGGGTCATATGGTACCTCTATTTTTAGTTTTTTAAGGAACCTTCATACTGTTCTCTGTAGTGGTTGTAGCGATTTACATTCTCACCAAGGAGGCAGGAAGGTTCCTGTTTCTCCACACCCTCTCCAACATTTATTGTTTCCAGAATGTTTGATGATGGTCATTCTGACTGGTATGAGGTGATATCTCATTGTGATTTTGGTTTGCATTTCTATAATGATTAGTGATGCTGAGCATTTTTTCATGTGTTTGTTGGCAATCTGTATGTCTTCTTTGGAGAAATGTCTATTTAGGTCTTCCACCCATTTTTGGATTGGGTTGATTGTTTTTTGATATTGAGCTCTATAAGCTGCTTGTATGTTTTGGAGATTAATCCTTGTTCAGTTGCTTCATTTGTTAATATGTTCTCCTATTCTGAGGGTTGTCTTTTCATCTTGTCTATGGTTTCCTTTGCTGTGCAAAAGCTTTTAAGTTTCATTAGGTCCCATGTGTTTATTTTTGTTTTTATTTCCATTACTCTAGGAGATGTGTCTAAAATGATCTTGATGTGGTTTATGTCATAGAGTGTTCTATGTTTTCCTCTAAGAGTTTTATATTCTCTGGCCATATATTTAGGTCTTTAATCCATTTTGAGTTTATTGTTGTATATGGTGCTAGGAAGTGTTCTAATTTCATTATTTTACGTGTAGCTCTCCATGTTCCCCATCTCCACTTACTGAAGAGGCTGTCTTTTCTCCATTGTATATACTTGCCTCCTTTGTGAAAGATAAGGTGACCATATATGCGTGGGTTTATCTCTGGGCTTTCTATCCTGTTCCATTGATCTATATTTCTGTTTTTGTGCCAGTACCATATTTTCTTGATTACTGTAGCTTTGTTGTATAGTCTGAAGTCAGGAAGCCTGATCCCACCTGCTCCATTTTTCTTTCTCAAGTTTGCTTTGGCTATTTGGGTCTTTTCATTTCCATAAAAATTGTAAAATTTCTTGTTCTAGTTCTGTGAAAAATGCCATTGGTAATTTGGTAGGGATTGCACTGAATCTGTAGATTGCTTTGGGTAGTACAGTCATTTTCTCAATGTAGATTCTTCCAGTCCAAGAAAATGGTATATCTCTCCATCTGTTTGCATCATCTTTGATTTCTTTCATCAGTGTCTTATAGTATTCTGCACACAGGTCATACACCTCCATAGGTAGGTTTATTCCTAGGTATTTTATTCTTTTTGTTGCAATGGTAAATGGGAGTGTTTCCTTAATTTCTCTTTCAGCTTTTTCATTATTACTGTATAGGAATGCAAAACATTTTGTGCAATAATTTTATATCCTGCTACTTTACCAAATTCATTGATTAGCTCTAGTAATGTTTTGGTGGCATCCTTAGGATTTTCAATGTATAGTATGTCATCTGTAGAAAATGATATTTTTACTACTTCTTTTCCAAGTTGGATTCATTTTATTTTTTTTTTCTCTGATTTCCATGGCTAAAAGTTCCAAAACTATGATAAATAATATTGGTGATAGTGGGAAGCCTTGTCTTCTTCCTGATTTTAGAGAAATGCTTTCAGTTTTTCACCATTGAGAATAATGTTTGCTGAGGGTTTGTCATATATGGCCTTTATTATGTTGAGGTATGTTCCCTCTATGTCCACTTTCTGGAGAGTTTTTATCATAAATGGGTGTTGAATTTTGTTGAAAGCTTTTTCTACATCTATTGAGATGATCACATGGTTTTTATCATTCAATTTGTTAATATGGTGTATCACATTGATTGATTTGCGTATATTGAAGAATCCTTATATTCCTGGGATAAACCCCACTTGATCATGGTGTATGATCCTTTTAATGTGCTGTTGGATTCTGTTTGCTAGTGTTTTGTTGAGTATTTTTGCATCAATGTTCATCAGTGATATTGGCCTGTAATTTTCTTTTTTCTGTGGTGTCTTTGGTTTTGTCTTCAGCGTGATGGTGGCCATGTAGAATGAGTTTGGGAATGTTCCTCCTTCTGCTATATTTTGGAAGAGTTTGAGAAGGATAGGTGTTAGCTCTTCTCAAAATCTTTGATAGGATTCGCCTGTGAAGCCATCTGGTGTTGGGCTGTTGTTTGTTGGAAGATTTTAAATCACAGTTTCAACTTCAGTGCTTGTGATTGGTCTGTTTATATTTTCTATTTCTTCCTGATTCAGTCTCAGTAGGCTGTGCTTTTCTAAGAGTTTGTCCATTTTTTTCCAGATTGTCCATTTTATTGGCATATAGTTGCTTGTAGTAATCTCTCATGATCCTTTGTATTTTTACCATGTCAGTGGTTATGTCTCCTTTTTCATTTCAAATTTTATTGATTTGGGACTTCTCCCTTTTCTTCCTGATGAGTCTAGCTAATAGTTTATCAATTTGTTTATCTTGTCAAAGAACCAGCCTTTAGTTTTGTTGATCTTTGCTATTGTTTCCTTCATTTCTTTTTCATTTATTTCTGATCTGATCTTAATGATTTCTTTCCTTCTGTTAATATTGGTTTTTTTTTCTCCTTCTAATTGCTTTAGGCATAAGATTAGGTATTTTATTTGAGAGTTTTCTTGTTCCTTGAGGTAGGATTATACTGCTATAAACTTTTCTCTTAGAACTGCTTTTGCTGCATCCCATATGTTTTGGGTCATTGTGTTTGTGTTATCAGTTGTTTCTAGGTATTTTTTGATTTTCTCTTTGATTTCTCCAGTAATCTCTTGGTTATTTTGTGATGTATTGTTTAGCCTATATGTTTTTTTTAATTTTTTTCAGTATTTTTCCTGTAATTGATTTAAAATCTTATAGCGCTGTGGTTGGAAAACATGCTTGATCCTATTTCAGTTTTCTTAAATTTACTGAGGCTTGATTTGTAAACCAAGATGTGATTTTTCCTGGAGAATGTTCCTTGGGCATTCCAAGAGACAATGTATTTTGTTGTTTTTGGATGGAATGTCCTATAAATATTGATTAAGTCCATCTGGTCTAATGTGTCTTTTAAAGCTTGTGTTTCCTTGTTTATATTCTATTTGGATGATCTGTCCATTGGTGTAAGTGGAGTGTTAAAGTCCCTTACTGTTATTGTGTAACAGTCAATTTCCCCCCTTATAGCTCTTAGCATTTGCCTTATGTATTGAGGTGCTCCTATGTTATGTGCATAGTTATTTACAATTGTTGTATCTTCTTCTTGGATTGATCCCTTGATCATTATGTAGTGTCCTTCCTTGTGTCTTTTAATATGCTTTATTTTAAAGTCTATTTTGTCTGATATGAGAATTACTGCTACAGCTTTCTTTTGATTTCCATTTGCATGGAATATCTTTTTCCATTCCCTCACTTTCAGTCTCTACGTGTCCCTAGGTTTGAAGTGGGTCTCTTGTAGGCAGCATATATACAGGACTTATTTTTTTATCCATTCAGCAAACCTGTGTCTTTTGGTTGGAGCATTTAATCCATTTACATTTAAGGTAATTTTTGATACATATGCCCCTATTACCATTTTCTTAATTGTTTTGTGTTTGTTTTTGTAGGTATTTTCCTTTTCTTGTGTTTCCTGCCTAGAGAACTTCCTTTAGCATTTGTTGTAAAGCTGATTTTGTGGTGCTGGATTCTCTTAACTTTTGCTTGTCTGTAAAGCTTTTGATATGTCCATCAAATCTGAATGATATCCTTGCTGGGTTGAGTAATCTTGGTTGTAATGTTTTCCCTTTCATCACTTTAAATATATCCTGCCATTCCCTTCTGGCCTGCATTGTTTCTGTTGAAAGCTCAGCTGTTAACCTTATGGGGATTCCCTTGTAGGTTATTTGTTGCTTTTCCCTTGCTGCTTTTAATATTTTTTCTTTGTGTTTAATTTTTGTTAGTTTGATTAATATGTGTCTTTGTGTGTTTCTCCTTGGCTTTATCCTGCATGGGACTCTCCACACTTCCTGGTTTTGATTGACAATTTCCTTTCTCATGTTGGGGAAGTTTTTGACTACAGTCTCTTCAAATATTTTCTCAGACCCTTTCTTTTTCTCTTCTTATTCTGGGACCCTTATAATTCAAATGTTGGTGCATTAAATGTGGTCTCAGAAGTGTTTGAGACCATCCTCCATTCTTTTCATTCTTTTTTTTTATTCTGCTCACAGCAGTTATTTCCACCATTCTATCTTCCAGCTCACTTATCCGTTTTTCTGCCTCAGTTATTCTGCTATTGATTCCTTCTAGAGTATTTTAAATTTCAGTTATTGCATTGTTTATTATTATTTGTTTGTTGTTTAGTTCTTCTAGGTCCTTGTTAAACTTTTCTTGTATTTTCTCTATTCTATTTCCAAGATTTTAAATCATCTTTAGTATCATGACTTTGAATTCTTTTTCAGGTAGTTTGCCTATTTCCTCTTCATTCATTTGGTCTTGTGGGGTTTTATCTTGCTCCTTTGCCTGCAAGATATTGCTGTCTTCTCATTTTCTCTAATTTTCAGTATTTGAGGTCTCCTTTCCCTAGGCTGAAGGGTCGTATTTCCTCTTTCTTCTGTTCTCTACCCCCAGTGGTGGGGTTTGCCCAGTGTCTTGCATAATTTTCCTGATGGGAGGGACTTGTGTCTGCATTCTGTTGGGCAAAGCTGAGTGTTTTCCCTTTGATGAGCAAGGCCATGTCATGTGGTGTGTTTTGTGGTGTCTGTCAGCTTAGTACGACCTTAGGTAGTCTGTGTGCTGATGGGTGTGTTTGTATTCCTGTCTTGTTTGTTGTTTGGTGTTAGGCATCCAATGCTGTGAGCTGCAAGCAGTTGGGTGGAGCCAGGTCTTGGATTCAGATAGTGGCCTCAATGAGAGGTCTCGTTGAGTACTCTTCCCTGGGGCAAGGAATTCTCTAGTGGTCCAGTGTCCTGGACTCAGTGCTCCCAACCCAGAGCTTCAGGTCTGACTTCCAATCTAGGAACCAAGACCCCACAAATCACTCATCCTTGCAATAAAAAGGATTAAAAAAAATAAACAAGTCTAACAAAACCCCAGACAAATGGTAAAAAGTAAAATCAAACAAACAAAAATAGAAACAAGGAAACATGCACACACACAAAAGAAACAAAAACAGAACTAAAAAAAACAAAAAGCAAGAGAACAACCAGACAAACAAAAGAATACATGAATGTAATCAAACAATTAAAAGGAAAACTACCAAAAACACAAAACCAAAAAAAAAAAAAAACCAAAGCAGAGTGCCAAGTGAAGGATGAAGCAAGGAAACAAAGCAAACTGAGAAAAATGATTTAAAAAAAAGAAAAAAGAAAGGGGAAAGAAGACAGAACAACAGAAAAGCAAAGTAGAAATAGAAACATAAAACAATAAAATACAAATTATATTAAAGAAAGAAAAAAGAAAACCAAAACCCCAGAAAATGGTATAACCAAAATCAAACAAACAAAAACAGAAACAGGAGATGGGAAGATGGCAGAAGAGTAAGACGTGGAGATCACCGTCCTTCCCACAGATACAGTAGAAATACATCTACACGTGGAACTGCTCCTACAGAACACCCACTGAATGCTGGCAGAACACGTCAGACCTCCCAAAAGGCAAGAAACTCCCCACGTACTTGGGTAGGGCAAAAGAAAAAAGAAATAACAGAGACAAAAGAATAGGGATGGGACCTGCAGCAGTGGGAGGGAGCGGTGAAGGAGGAAAGATTTCCACGCACTAGGAAGCCCCTTTGCAGGCAGCGACTGCGGGTGGCAGAGGGGGGAAGCTTCGGCGCCATGGAGGAGAGCACAGCCACAGGGGTGCGGAGGGTAAAGCGGAGAGACTCCCGCACAGAGGCTCGGCGCCAAGCAGCACTCACCAGCCCAAGAGGCTTGTCTGATCACCTGCCGGGGTGGGTGGGGCTGGGAGCTGAGGCTCGGGCTTTGGTCGGATTGCAGGGAGAGGACTGGGGTTGGCTGCGTGAACACAGCCTGAAGGGGTTAGTGCACCACAGCTGGCCGGGAGGGAGTCCGGGGAAAAAGTCTGCAGCTGCCGAGGAGGCAAGAGACTTTTTCTTCCCCTTTTGTTTCCCAGTGCACGAGGAGAGGGGATTCAGAGTGCCGCCTAAACGAACTCCAGAGATGGGCGTGAGCCGCCGCAATCAGCGTGGGCCCCAGAGAAGGGCGTGAGACGCTAAGGCTGCTGCTGCCGTACCAAAAAGCCTGTGTGCGAGCACAGGTCACTCTCCACACCGCCCCTCCCGGGAGCCGGTGCAGCCCGCCACTGCCAGGGTCCCGTGATCCGGGGACAACTTTCCTGGGAGAATGCACTGTGCGCCTCAGGCTGGTGCAACGTCATGCTGGCCTCTGCTGCCGCAGGCTCACCCCGCCTCCTCTGTACCCCTCCCTCCCCCCGGCCTGAGTGAGCCAGAGCCCCCGAAGCAGCTGCTCCTTTAACCCCATTCTGTCTGGGCGGGGAACAGACGCCCTCAGGCGACCTATACGCAGAGGCGGGTCCAAATCCAAAGCTGAACCCCGGGAGCTGTGCGAACAAAGAAGAGAAAGGGAAATCTCTCCCAGCAGCATCAGAAGCAGCGGATTAAAACTCCACAAACAACTTGATGTGCCTGCATCTGTTGAATACCTGAATAGACAACGAATCATCCCAAGTTCGGGAGGTGGACTTTGGGAGCAGGATATATTAATTTTTCCCCTTTTCCTTTTTTTGTGAGTGTATATGTATATGCTTCTGGGTGAGATTTTGTCTGTATAGCTTTGCTTTATTTTACTTCACTATGTTATAGCCTCTTTCTTTCTTTCTTTCTATTTTTTCTCCCTTTTACTCTGAGCCGTGTGGATGAAAGGCTCTTGGTGCTCCAACCAGGCATCAGGGCTGTGCTTCTGAGGTGGGAGAGCCAACTTCAGGACACTGGTCCACAAGAGACCTCCCAGCTCCACGTAATACCAAATGGCGAAACTCTCCCAGAGATCTCCATCTCAACACCAAGACTCAGCTTCACTCAATGACCAGCAAGCTACAGTGCTGGACACCCTATGCCAAACAACTAGCAAGACAGGAACACAGCACCATCCATTAGCACAGAGGCTGCCTAAAATCATAATAAGGCCACAGACACCCCAAAACACACCACCAGACGTGGACGTGCCCACCAAAAAGAAAAGATCTAGCCTCATCCACCAGAACGCAGGCACTAGTTCCCTCCACCAGGAAGCCTCCACAACCCACTGAACCAACCTTAGCCACTGGGGACAGATACCAAAAACAACAGGAACTACGAACCTGCAGCCTGTGAAAAGGAGACCCAAAACACAGTAAGATAAGCAAAATGAGATGACAGAAAAACACACAGCAGATGAAGGAGCAGGGTCAAAACACACCAGACCTAACAAATGAAGAGGAAATAGGTAGTCTACCTGAAAAAGAATTCAGAATAATGATAGTAAGGATGATCCAAAATCTTGGAAATAGAATAGACAAAATGCAGGAAACATTTAACAAGGACGTAGAAGAACTAAAGAGGAACCAAGCAACGATGAAAAACACAATAAATGAAATTAAAAATATTCTAGATGGGATCAATAGCAGAATAACTGAGGCAGAAGAAAGGATAAGTGACCTGGAAGATAAAATGGTGGAAAAAACTACTGCAGAGCGGGATAAAGAAAAAAGAATGAAAAGAACTGAGGACAGTCTCAGAGACCTCTGGGACAACATTAAACGCACCAACATTCGAATTATAGGGGTCCCAGAAGAAGAAGAGAAAAATAAAGTGACTGAGAAAATATTTGAAGAGATTATAGTTGAAAACTTCCCTAATATGGGAAAGGAAATAGTTAATCAAGTCCTGGAAGCACACAGAGTCCCATACAGGATAAATCCAAGGAGAAACACGCCAAGACACATATTAATCAAACTGTCAAAAATTAAATATAAAGAAAACATATTAAAAGCAGCAAGGGAAAAACAACAAATAACACACAAGGGAATCCCCATAAGGGTAACAGCTGATCTTTCAGCAGAAACTCTGCAAGCCAGAAGGGAGTGGCAGGATATACTTAAAGTGATGAAGGAGAAAAGCCTACAACGAAGGTTACTCTACCCAGCGAGGATCTCATTCAGATGTGATGGAGAAATTAAAACCTTTACAGACAAGCAAAAGCTGACAGAGTTCAGCACCACAAAACCAGCTTTACAACAAATGCTAAAGGAACTTCTCTAGGCAAGAAACAAAAGAGAAGGAAAACACCTACAATAACAAACCCCAAACATTTAAGAAAATGGGAATAGGAACATACATATCGATAATTACCTTGAATGTAAATGGATTAAATGCTCCCACCAAAAGACACAGACTGGCTGAACGGATACAAAAACAAGACCCATATATATGCTGTCTACAAGAGACCCACTTCAGACCTAGAGACACATACAGACTGAAAGTGAGAGGATGGAAAAAGATATTCCATGCAAATGGAAATCAAAAGAAAGCTGGAGTAGCAATTCTCATATCAGACAAAATAGACTTTAAAATAAAGACTATTACAAGAGACAAAGAAGGACACTATATAATGATCAAGGGATCGATCCAAGAGGAAGGTATAACAATTGTAAATATTTATGCACCCAACATAGGAGCACGTCAATACATAAGGCAAATACTAACAGCCATAAAAGGGGAAATCGACAGTAACACAATCATAGTAGGGGACTTTAACTCCCCACTTTCACCAATGGACAGATCATGCAAAATGAAAATAAATAAGGAAACACAAGCTTTAAATGATACATTAAACAAGATGGACTTCATTGATATTTATAGGACATTCCACCCAAAAACGACAGAATACACATTTTTCTCAAGTGCTCATGGAACATTCTCCAGGATAGATCATATCTTGGGTCACAAATCAAGCCTTGGTAAATTTAAGAAAATTGAAATCGTATCAAGTAACTTTTCCGACCACAATGCTATGAGACTAGATATCAATTACAGGAAAAGATCTGTAAAAAATACAAGCACATGGAGGCTACACAATACACTACTTAATAACGAAGTGATCACTGAAGAAATCAAAGGGGAAATCAAAAAATACCTAGAAACAAATGACAATGGAGACACGACGACCCAAAACCTATGGGATGCAGCAAAAGCAGTTCTAAGAGGGAACTTTATAGCAATACAAGCCTATATGAAGAAACAGGAAACATCTCGAATAAACAACCTAACCTTGCACCTGAAGCAATTAGAGAAAGAAGAGCAAAAAAACCCCAAAGCTAGCAGAAGGAAAGACATCATAAAGATCAGGTCAGAAATAAATGAAAAAGAAATGAAGGAAACAATAGCAAAAATCAATGAACCTAAAAGCTGGTTCTTTGAGAAGATAAACAAAATTGATAAACCATTAGCCAGACTCATCAAGAGAAAAAGGGAGAAGACTCAAATCAATAGAATTAGAAGTGAAAAAGGAGAAGTAACCACTGACACTGCAGAATTACAAAAGATCTTGAGAGATTACTACAAGCAACTCTATGCCAATAAAATGGACAACCTGGAAGAAATGGACAGATTCTTAGAAATGCACAAACTGCCGAGACTGAACCAGGAAGAAATAGAAAATATGAACAGACCAATCACAAGCACTGAAATTGAAACTGTGATTAAAAACCTTCCAACAAACAAAAGCCCAGGACCAGATGGCTTCACAGGCGAATTCTATCAAACATTTAGAGAAGAGCTAACACCTATCCTTCTCAAACTCTTCCAAAATATTGCAGAGGGAGGAACACTCCCCAACTCATTCTACGAGGCCACCATCACCCTGATACCAAACCAGACAAAGATGTCACAAAGAAAGAAAACTACAGGCCAATATCACTGATGAACATAGATGCAAAAATCCTCAACAAAATACTAGCAAACAGAATCCAGCAGCACATTAAATGGATCGTACACCATGATCAAGTGGGGTTTATCCCAGGAATGCAAGGATTCTTCACTATACGCAAATCAATCAATGTGATACACCATATTAACAAATTGAAGGAGAAAAACCATATGATCATCTCAATAGATGCAGAGAAAGCTTTTGACAAAATTCAACACTCATTTATGATAAAAGCCCTGCAGAAAGTAGGCATAGAGGGAAATTTCCTCAACATAATAAAGGCCATATATGACAAACCCACAGCCAACATCGTCCTCAATGGTGAAAAACTGAAACCATTTCCACTAAGATCAGGAACAAGACAAGGTTGCCCACTCTCACCACTATTATTCAACATAGATTTGGAAGTGTTAGCCACAGCAATCATAGAAGACAAAGAAATAAAAGAATTCCAAATCGGAAAAGAAGGAGTAAAGCTGTCACTGTTTGCAGATGACATGATACTATACATACAGAATCCTAAAGATGCTACCAGAAAACTCCTAGAGCTAATCAATGAATTTGCTAAAGTAGCAGGATACAAAATTAATGCACAGAAATCTCTTGCATTGCTATGCACTAATGACGAAAAATCTGAAAGTGAAATTAAGAAAACACTCCCGTTTACCATTGCAACAAAAAGAATAAAATATCTAGGAATAAACCTACCTAAGGAGACAAAAGACCTGTATGCAGAAAATTATAAGACACTGATGAAAGAAATTAAAGATGATACAAATAGATGGAGAGATATACCATGTTCTTGGATTGGAAGAATCAACATTGTGAAAATGACTCTACTACCCAAAGCAATCTACAGATTCAATGCAATCCCTATCAAACTACCACTGGCATTTTTCACAGAACTAGAACAAAAAATTTCACAATTTGTATGGAAACACAAAAGACCCCGAATAGCCAAAACAATCTTGAGAACGAAAAATGGAGCTGGAGGAATCAGGCTCCCTGACTTCAGACTATATTACAAAGCTACAGTAATCAAGACCTTATGGTACTGGCACAAAAACAGAAATATAGATCAATGGAACAGGATAGAAAGCCCAGAGATAAACCCACGCACATATGGTCACCTTATCTTTGATAATAGAGGCAAGCATATAGAGTGGATAAAAGACAGCCTCTTCAATAAGTGGTGCTGGGAAAACTGGACAGGTACATGTAAAAGTATGAAATTATAATAGTCCCTAACACCATACCCAAAAATAAACTCAAAATGGATTAAAGACCTAAGTGTAAGGCCAGACACTATCAAACTCTTAGAGGAAAACATAGGCAGAACACTCTATGACATATATCACAGCAAGATTCGTTTTGACCCAGCTCCCAGAGAAATGGAAATAAGAACACAAATAAACAAATGGGACCTAATGAAACTTAAAAGCTTTTGCACAGCAAAGGAAACCATAAACAAGACCAAAAGACAACCCTCAGAATGGGAGAAAATATTTGCAAATGAAGCAACTGACAAAGGATTAATCTCCAAGATTTACAAGCAGCTCATGCAGCTCAATAACAAAAAAACGAACAACCCAATCCAAAAATGGGCAGAAGACCTAAACAGACTTTTCTCCAAAGAAGATATACAGATTGTCAACAGACACATGAAAGAATGCTCAACATCGTTAATCATTAGAGAAATGCAAATCAAAACTACAATGAGATATCATCTCACACCGGTCAGAATGGCCATCATCAAAAAATCTAGAAACAATAAATGCTGGAGAGGGTGTGGAGGAAAGGGAACACTCTTGCACTGTTGGTGGGAATGTAAATTGATACAGCCACTATGGAGAACAGTATGGAGGTTCCTTAAAAAACTACAAATAGAACTACCATACGACCCAGCAATCCCACTACTGGGCATATACCCTGAGAAAACCATAGGTCAAAAAGAGTCATGTACCAAAATGTTCATTGCAGCTCTATTTACAATAGCCAGGACATGGAAGCAACCTAAATGTCCATCGACAGATGAATGGATAAAGAAGATGTGGCACATATATACAATGGAATATTACTCAGCCATAAAAAGAAATGAAATGGAGGTATTTGTAGTGAAGTGGATGGAGTTAGAGTCTGTCATACAGAGTGAAGTAAGTCAGAAAGAGAAAAACAAATACAGTATGCTAACACATATATACGGAATCTAAGGAAAAAAAAAAGGGGGGCCATGAAGAACCTAGTGGCAAGACGGGAATAAAGACAGAGACCTATTAGAAAATGGACTTGAGGATATGGGGAGGGGGTGGGGTGAGTTGTGACAGGGTGAGAGAGTGTCATGGACATATATACACTACCAAATATAAAATAGATAGCTAGTGGGAAGCAGCTGCATAGCACAGGGAGATCAGCTCTGTGCTTTGTGACCACCTAGAGGGGTGGGATGGGGAGGGTGGGAGGGAGGGAGATGCAAGAGGGAAGAAATATGGGAACATATTGTATATGTGTAGCTGATTCAGTTTGTTATAGGGCAGAAGCTATCACACCATTGTGAGGCAATTATACTTCAATAAAGATGTTAAAAAAAAAAAACAGAAACAAGGACATAAAATACACAGATAAGAAAAAGAAAAAAAATACAGAACCAAAAAAAAAAGCAAGAGAACAACCAGACAAACAGAAGAACCCAAAAATTAAATCAAACTATTAGAATCACAACCAACAAAAACACAAAACCTAAAAACAAAACCAAAGCAGTGTGCCAACTGAAGAATAAAGCAAGGAAACAGAACAAACTGATAAAAATGATTAAGTAAAATAAAATAAAAAGCAAAAAAACACAGAACAGAATAGCAAAGTAGAAATGGAAATATTTAAAAAAGTAAAAAATATATTAAAGAAAAAATATAAGGGAAAAGAACACAGAACAATTGAAAAGTGAAGTAAAAATAGAAATATATAAAAAAATAAAAATAAAAAGTATGTTATAAAACACAAAGATCCCAAAAGACTAAATAACAAAAAAGCTAAAAGAACAACTACAAACAAACAAAGGAAACAAAAAAAAGCCAGAACCAACAACAGAATGAATCAGAACATAATAAAATTAATAGTAATAATTATATTTCCCTGGAGTCTCTGCTGTAAGTGTCCTTGCACACGCCGTGATCCACAGCCCACCTCTGCCTCCCCAAGAGGCTCTCTTCTGCCTCTGGGCTGGTCTCTGAACCTGCTGTGGGCCCTGTGGGGAACACTCAGACACTGATCTGGCCCAGTTCCTGTGTGTGCTTGCCCCAATGTCCACAGCTGTCAGAGCTAGACCGTTTTCATTTGTGGGAACACTCATTGTCTACTCAGATATTCCACAGACCCAGGGTCTACCTAGCTGACTGTGGGGATTTAATCTGCAGCTTCTACAGCTGATGGAAATATTTTTGATCCTCTTCCTTAGTCGCCCTGTTCCTTGGTTTCAGCTTTGGTTTTATCCCCATCTCTGCATGTGGTCCACCCACAGTAGTCTGGTCCTGAGGCTGCCTTGGAGCTCCTGGGTCTGCCCCAGTGAGGACAGGGCACAGAGGTGGTATGAGTGCTTTGATTGCAGGAGCCCTGGTGGCACCAAATGCGCAGGGAAGCTAGCACCACAGGCACAAGAGATATAGTCCTAGTGAGGGCCTTTTCTGGTGCCCAGCATAAGGCGCATGAGGGCCAGCCCTGAGTGGGTGTTTTTTATTGCTCAGCAACTGGCACGTGAGAGCCAGTCTTGAGAGAGCTTTTTTTATTGTCATTGGCAGGCGCCAGTGTGTGGGGAGAAAGAGGTTACAATAGTGGCTCCTCCCGCTGCATGTGACTCAGCAATAACGCCCTGCTTCTATGGCAGTCTGGTCTTCCTCCATAGGCATTCCCTGCTGCTGATTTCCTCCCTCCTGTCCCCTCAGTCTGTCTCCCTACAGCCAGCAGCAGTTCTCACTCCAGACCTGTTCTCCAATCCCCAAGTTCCAGCTCCCAGCCCCCTTGCACACCTGTGAACACATGTCTCAATCTGGGGCACATAGGGCCTGTGGTATGGACCATCTGTGTATTTCTCACTCTGTCCAATCTGCCACAGATCAGCTGCTTCACCATCTTCCAACAATCTCAAATGCTTCCCTCTGTCCCAATTGATTTCCCCATTAGAGAGGGGTTTCCCTGAATTCGTGAATCTCTTATCTGTTTCAGCGCCCCCTCCCCAGGGTGCAGGTCCTGTCCTGCTTCCTCTCCTCCTCCTTCTCCCTTCTTTTTTTCATCCTACTCAGTTATGAAGGGATCTTTATAGTCCTTTCTGTTGTCCAAGGTCTTATGCTAGTGTTCAGCTGGTGTTCTGTGAGAACTGTTGCATCTATAGATGTATTCCTGATGCATCTGTAGAGAGAGATGAACTCCACGTCTTCCTACTCCTCCGCCATCTTAACTCTCCAATTCCACTTAATCCACTTCTATTTTTTTTCTTTAAGAATTTCCAAATTCTTTATTAATTGTATTTTTAAATTAGTAGGATAATGGTAATGTTACTCTTTATTTGTGTTTTTGATTTTTGGTTTTAGTATATGGAGACAGGCATGGGCATTTCTGTAATGATTCACCTATGCTGTTATATCAACTTTTTTATAGATTAAGAGGCTAGTTGATCCAGCTTGCTAACTCTTCTTCATGACATAAGCATGATAAAGAGATAATTAATTTTAAACTGGTTTTGTTGTTGTCCTGGAGTTGTAACCTAAGTTATTACTTCAGTTAGTAGAATCCATATGTGTGGTAATCAGAAGATAGACTGGTTTCAGTATTTTGTTCATTAGATGACAGCTCCTCTAAAATATCTTACTGTACATGTCACTAAATTCAGGTTTCTGTACTATTGATCACCAGTTCTGCTTTCTGACATAGAGTACTAGAAGACAACCTACAAATTGTCCAATATTCCAACTCCCTCATTTTACGGCTGAGAAGATTTGCTTCTAAAGAGAACCAGATGATTGATCATGTTCACATATCCAGTTCATGACAAAACCAAGACTATGGCTAAGGTGATTTAATTCTCACTCCATATGTTTTTATCATTTTGATCTCTTTGAAACTCAACCTATGATTGTACGACCGCAAATAACTTAAAACTAACAAATGTAGTCAATTATTTACCTTTGTACAAATAATCATGTATTTGTCATATAAACAAAACCTAACGATTATTTTTTTTCCCTATTGGAGTAATCAGTGTTGTGTAAGTATAGGCAGAAAGATCCAATTTGCCATCTAAGTTGAGTATAGTTTATATTTGAGTGGCTATAATAATGCCAGGGTTATCATTAGGTTTCACAGAGGCATATTTGTTAAAGTGTTAAAACCTTCCAGTTAGTATAAACTACAAATAAAATGTAAATTTGAATATAGTTGACCTAAAAGTGTGTTCCTATAAGAACAATTTGTCCAATTCAACACACAGTTGTTGAATACTCTCACTTATATGTGGTAGGTTAAGAATGTTTGCATTCTGTCACAGTACTCAGCCCTCTGTCACAATTTAGTTACAGCAAACAATCTATGGGCTGAATTTTCTGTTTTAAAGTTTGAAACTCAGGGCAACAGCAATAAATTTTTTAAACTAACAGCAAAGTATAATGAAACCTGAGTTGTTCCTCCTGATCTGAATATTTTGTATTAAGTATATAAGTTTAGTTTCTGGCTCCCTCAGTGAAAAAAATAAAATAAAATGGACACTTTAAACCCTTTATTAATTGCAAGATAGAAATTCCAGCAAAGATATGAGAGACGTGATTATTTTTATGAGTCACTGAAGAGTAGGAACAACAATGCACCAAGGGGAAAAAAATAACTCAGAACAAACACAGTTTCATATACTTATTAAATAATAACTCTCACTGTAATTAATTCAGTGTACCAAATATTTTTATATCATTATTTATAATGAGGGAAGTAGTTTGATATATGTTACACAAAGACAAATTTTGGAAATTTCAAAAGCTTATATGGCTGTGTGTACTACACCATTGTTCATTTAACTTAAATACAAATTCTGTACTGTATTAAATTATTCTTCCCTTGGTTGAGAACAACCTGTCAATATATAAAAGCTAAATAACTCCTTATAAGTGATTGTAAACGTGTTCTGACCAAACAAATCAATTAAGTAGCAATGATTTATAGACACTAACAATGTATCATACACTGAACATGGGCAAAAATTTTTAAATATTCTTACTTGATTCACTAGTAATTATGCTGTGATTATTGGTAATTTCATGTACACATGAACTTAGCCGTATAAAGTATATCCCAAATGAATGAAATAGGTGGTAGATGAAAAGGAATGTAGAAGATTAAGTTACTTTAGGCCAAGGTGATCAAAAATGTTCTTTAGACTCTAATTTACATGTATTCATCACTTAGATGTTAACATCCTCTAAGTTTCAACTTTGACCCTCTTTATTTCTCACTCTACCTGTGCTGCCCAATACAGTAGCCATTAGCCACAAGTGGCTATTTAAATTTAAATTAATTAAAATTAAATATTCAACTCCTCAGTCACATTAGCCATATTTCAAGTGCTCAATAATGACACCTATGTAGTGAATTCTGTATAAGGCAATGCAGATTATAGAACATTCCCGTCATTGTACAGTTTTATCAGACAATGCTTCGAGTCTACCCACTTAGTCTAAGAAATTTTGTCTATATCATGCCTCACCTGATCCTGATGATTACTCCCAAATCTGTTTTCCTATGCCTTGCTTTTCTCACATATTAAATAAGATATAATAATACCTACCAAATAGGATTATTAAGACAATAAAATAAAATAATGCATGCAAGTATTTTGAAAATCACCAAACCCATAGTAGGCCCTCAGTTATGTTTAATAAATAAGACATGTGTTCATCATGACTAATGATAACACTCTTCTGAACCCCAGAACTGTATATTTAACTACTATTGGAATCCACATTTGAATTTCATGCAGAAACCTCAAACTCAGTAGAGCCAAAGCCAAACTATACAGTACAAGTCTGTCTTTTGCACAATAATCATTTAAATATTTGAAGACAATCATTATTTGTATTTGTGGATTGTTCTGGGTTAAAAAATACTTAGTCCCATTAATATTTTTGTCTGGTGCTTTCTAAACACCTATGATTTATTTTAAAATTTTCAGATTAAGTGTCTCTTCTTTTGTGAAATTTTTCCTGATCCTATGGTCTCTACAAACTGATACATAAATCAATAATTGCATTTCTTAAACTATATAGGAAGTTGTACCCTTCTGATCATTTCTATCACTATATCATAAGCTTCTTGACCATAATAACTATTTCTTATTATTGCATTCCTAGGTGTTAGCATAGAGCCTGGGTCAGAGTAAGGACTAGCCAAACCCTGTTTGGATAAATAAATAAATGTTTCACAGAGGAAAGGAGCTTTGAACTATGGGCTAAAAGATGAGTAGAGTTTAGACAGAGAGAAGAGTAAAAATGGGATTAATGAAGCCATCAGGTTGTGCAAGTATGAGGTGACTGAGGGGGTGCTGGTGGGAAGTGACTAGGCCAGTTTGATTGGAGAAGAGAATTTATTTAGGAATAAAGTGCAAAATGAGTATGAGAAAGTTTTCTGAATTTAATAGAGAGCTCTAAATATTCTATAAGCAGTGGGGAGTCACTAGTAAATTGAGATGGGGAAAGTGGTATTATCAAAACAAGTTTCCATCATGGGTTGGGGAAGATGCTAGAGATGGTGATATCAGTTAGAAAACTATTGCAGCGGTCCAGGCATGAGGTCACAAACTCTCAAAATAAGGTAATTGTATTAAGAAAAGTGGGATCAGGGAAAAGGTTGATAGGCAGAGAAAAAAGAACAAAGATGATAGAAATTGAGATACCTGATAGAGAATCTGGATGGGCAAAAAAGTAAGGTGTTTGGTTTTAGAAATACTTTGATTGAGGTACCTAGGGGTAAGACTTATGAAGGGAAATATTCCACATGTGCATTATATGCTAAACTGAAGCTTGAAACACATTTGGCCTAGAGATATGGATTTGGGAATAGATTACTTGTGTTAGTAATGGTTATTGAAACCATAAGAATATAAGAGAGTTTTGAGGGCAATAGTGCATAGAAAGTAAAAACGGGCCTAGTACTAGGTCTTGGAGAATGTCCATATTTAGGATTTTGGGGTAAAAAAGATAAGCCAACGAAAACTGAAAAGAATCATCCAAGAGGTTGGTTCCACTTTGCATTATGTGAACTGCAGATATTCCATTGTCTTAAGGCAATGGTTCTTGTTCTAACAAAGTTGGTAAAAAATCATGTTGTTGGCTTAATTTTTAACAATGCTACCATTCTCCAAACAGTTAGTTACATTTTCTCTAATAAGTTGGCCATATATATCCACTATGTATACATTCATCTTTCCACTTCCTTACTATTATTCTTGCCATCATTTTTTTCCTCTGAATGATTTTCCTACAGGAGACAACTGCTGTTTTTTTTTTTTTTAAAGGCCAACAATTATAGCACTTTTGCTTAATTGTCCCATTCACCAGATAAATAGAAGTATCTGTCTTTATTTCAAAAGTATTTAAGATAATGTTTTTTTTTAAGGAATTCTGAAAAGTTTGCAAATATGTAGGCTCTGATAAAAATGTGTTCATCTTAGGCACAATTTCCCTAAGTCAATTCCATGAAACATCAGTTTACTTGGTTGCTAATCAGTGTTTGCAATAAAAGATTTTCTTAGTCAAATAGATTTGAAAATGATAGAATAATCAAAGTTAAATGGGTTTCTTAAATGCAGCACACTTCCCAGAGTTTTTAATGTGCTAATGGGTATGGAAAATCTCCAAGAGGACAATATCTTATAAAGCATATCTTAATGACTCATCTTGCTGGGTCAGTACTTCATGGAGCACGTTTTGGAAAACATGTGTTGAAGGTAAATTGTTTTTCCACAGGCTCTCGTATGTGTAAATGATGTAGACTCCAGAATAAGTACTTGCGTATTTTTTGCTGCTTTTATAATTTTATTTACCTCTCCAGTGGTTTTACTTTGTATGAAAATAGGGTTCCCTCCTTGTTCTTTAACGATTTTAGAAAGCACACATCTGTGTTATTTTATAAATATCAAAGTGTTAATTTTAAATAAAAGTTTACGGTTTATTTCTTTATGCAATTCTTCAGGGCTTATGATTGAGTGAGAAAATGTTCACATTTAAATTTTTACCTTTTGAAGATTAGACTTGTTCATAAAGTTTCAGAACTACCAACAGGAAGTCCCTTTTACATTCAAAAGTAATTTTATTTTTGCCCAGTGGAATAGCATAGTGTGGGAAATAAATAAATAAAAACATTGTTGTTTATACCTTTCTAACTGCTTTGATTAGGTTCCAGAGGATATACCCAAGAGAGAACTTGAGATTTTAGAAAGACACAGAATCCTATCACTTTAAAAACTGTAGGAACAATGCTGCAAAGTGTTAACTTGGTTAGAGTGGTATCACTGCATTATTTCTCCCTATCCTCTATTTTAATAACCTATCTATGGATGAAAAGAAAATTATATGAGTAAATAGTATATTTACTTTGATTAAATATTTTGAGTAAATTGTATATTTATATGCTAGCAAAGTAATATTAGTTTTTCCTTAAAAGAATGATACCACTATAAAATTATTAGGATGCCTTGATAATATAAAAATTGGGGTAACACTGACAGAATTTTCATTATTGCTATCTTCTCTATGGACGCTTTTAAGATCTGCTCAAACAAAAATCAAAAACAAACAAATGAAAAAAAAAAACCCAGAAATTAGTTTGCATTTTTATTTCTTACAGGTTGTCATGTGGATAGATGATTCACCTTATTCTCTATGGCCCCAAGGGATAAAACTAAGAGCAATGGGTGAAGGAGGGACAGAGAATACAGTTCAGTATAAAAAACAATTCTCCAGTAGCCTGAAATGTCCATGTACTATATATAGATTGGCGAGTTCCCAGTTATTTAAAGAGTTCATGTAAAGGCTGAGTGAGCACTTGCCAAGAATGTCATAGCATCAAGCATCAGATAGCCTTTAAGGTTCTTTTTTTTTCTGACATTCATAGTACAGGATTCTATGATTTATAAATTAATATTATTACTAGCAGTGTTAGCCATGTTCTCTTAAATATACTTTAAATGTTTTATTTGAAAAAGTAACGCATGCACAGAATAAAAAATATCTTGTATTACAAAAGAAAATATACCTCCAATCCTATATATTCTGGATTCCCCAGTTGTCTGGTCTCATCAAAGGCAATTGCTTAACATTTTTTGTGTATCTCTCTATCATTCTATGATTTGGGTGTAAGTGTACATGCTGTCTTCCTTGTTTTACACAAATTGGAATATACTATGCTTTCTTTTCTGTATGTTACTATACATATGTGTGTATTCTATACATAGTTTTTTCTGTACACATATATGCAATTCATGCATAGTACTTCATCATATGAATTAATTAAACTTTTAAATAGATTTTATTTTTTATAGCAGTTGCAGGTTCACAGCAATATCAAGCAGAAGAGACATCACACATACTCCTTGCCAGTTTGGGGAGTTGTGCAACCATCACTACAATCCAGTTTTAGGACATTTATATCACCCCCAAAATTTATCTCAGGCTCATTTACAATCAATCCCCACTCTCATTTCTAATCCAGTTACTATTCTGCTTCAGTGGCTAAAGATTTGCCTTTTATAGAAATTTCATGTAAATAAGGTCATGCAGGATACATTCTTTTGTATCTGTCTTCTTTCCCTTGGCATATTTTTTAGGTTCCCCTATAGTGTACAATAGTAGTTTGCTTCTTTTTTATTTCTAAATAGTATTCCATTGTATAAAACCACATTTTGTTTAACCACAATATGGATTGTGTCAATTTTACAGCTATTATGAATAATGCTTCTATGAACATTTTATACAAGTCTTTGTGTTAACATGTTCTTTTTATTAGCATATAGTTGATTTTAAAAATTATATGTGTTTCAGGCATACAACACAGTGATTCAATATTTCTATAGATTATACTCCATTTAAATTTATTACAAAATAATGGCTGTATTCCATTTGGTGTACTATCAACCTTGTATCTTATTTATTTTAGACATAGTAGCTTGTCCTCTTAATCCTATACCCCTATCTTGCCCCTCTCCTATCACTCTTCCACTGGTAAACGTTAGTTTATTCTCTATATCTCTGAGTCTGTTTCTGTTTTGCAATATTTATTAATTTGTTTGTTTTTTAAATTCCACATATAAGTGAAAACTTACAGTATTTGTCTTTCTCTGTCTGACAGATTTCACTAAGCATAATACCCTCCAGGTCCATCCATGCTGTTTCGAAGAGCAAATTTTAATTATTTTATTATGGCTGAGTAATACCCCATTGTATATGTATAACACATCTTATTTATCCATTCATCTGTTGATGGACACTTAGGTTGCTTCCATACCTTGGCTATTGTAAATAATGCTGCTAAGAACATTGGGGTGCATATATCTTTTCGAATTAGTGTTTTCATTTTCTTTGGATATATACCCAGGAATTGATGGATCATAGGGTAGTTCTATTTTTACTTCTTTTGAAGAAACTCCATATTGTTTTTCATAATGACTGCACCAGTTTACATTACCACCAACAGTGTCCTGGGGTTCCCTTTTCTCCACAACCTCACCAACATTTGTTATTTGTGGCCATTTTGATGATTGCTATTCTGCCTGGTGTGAGGCAATATCTCACTGTGATTTTAATCTGCGTTTCCCGATGATTAGCAATGTTGAGCATCTTCTCATGTGCCTGTTGGCCATCTATATGTCTTCCTTGAAAAACTGTTTATTCAAATCTTCTGCCCATTTTTAATGTTTTTTTTTTTTAATAATGAGTTGTATGAGCTGTTTATATATTTTGGATATTAACCCCTTATTGGACATATAATTTGCATATATTTCTCCTATTTAGTAGATTGTATTTTCATTTTGACCATGGTTTCCTTTGCTGTGCAAAAGCTTTTAAATTTAATTAGATCCATTTTATTTATTTTGTTTTTGTTTCTTTTGCCTGAGGAGGCAGATCCAAAAAAATATTGCTATGATATATATCAAAGAGTGGTCTGTCTATGTTTTCTTCTGGAAGTTTTACAGTTTCCAGTCTTACATTTAGGTATTTAATCCATTTCAAGTTTATTTTTGTATATGGTGTGAGAAAATGTTCTAATTTCATTCTTTTACATATAGCTGTCCAGTTTTCTCAGCACTACTTATTGAAGAGGCTGCCTTTTCCCCATGGTATACTTTTGCCTCCTTTGTCATAGATTAATTGACCATGAGTAAGTGAGTTTATTCCTGGGCTCTCTATTCTGTTCAATCGGTCTATGTGTTAGTTTTTGTGCCAGTGCCATAATGTTTTGATTACTATAGCTTTGTAATATAGTCTGAAGTCAGGGATCATGATACCTCTAACTTTGTTCTTTTTTTCTCAAGATTGCTTTGGCTATTCAGCAGCCTTTGTGGCTCCATATAAATTTTAGGATTATTTGTTCTAGTTCTGTGAAAAATGTCATGGGTATTTTGATGGGGATTGAATTAAATCTGTAGATTGCTTTGTGTAGTATGGATGTTTTAACAATATTAATTCTTACAATCCATGAACATGGGATATCTTTCCATTTCTTTGTATCTTCTTCAATTTATTTCATCAATATTTTGTAGTTTTCAGAGTACAGGTCTTTTACCTCCTTGGCTTTTATTCCTAGGTGTTTTATTCTTTTTGGTGCAATTTTAAACAGAGTTGTTTCCTTCCTTTCTCTTACTGATAATTCATTATTATTCTATAGAAAAGCAACAGATTTCTGTATTAATCTTTTATCCTGCGACTTTACTAAATTCATTTATTAGTTCTAGTAGTTTTTTTAGTGGCAACTTCAGGGTTTTCTATATATAGCATCATGCCATCTGCAAATAGGGACAGTTTTACTTCTTCCCTTGAACATACGTTTTTAGGTTTTTTGGGTGTATACCTTGGAATGTAATTGCTGGGTCATATGCTAAATTTATGATTAACTCTTTAAGGTATTGCCAAATTATTTGCCAAAGGGACTGCTCCACTTTTTAATTTTCAGCAGCAATATATGTTCATTCCAATTTCTCAATATATCCTAGAGTTAGTATAGTTGTCTTTTGGATCACAGCCATTCTAGTGAGTTTGTAGTGATATCTCTTTGTGATTTTTAATTTACATTTAATAAAGCAATTGTATTGAGCATCTTTTCATGTGTTTATTAGCCATTCTTATAGCTTCTTTGATGAAATGTTTTTCAGATGTCTTGACCATTATTTTAAATATTTAAAAGATTTTATTTTTAACACGTTTTTAGTATTACAATAAAATCGAAAGTATAAAAATTTCCCATAACTGTACCTGTTCTCACAAATGCTCACCTTCCCCAAATTTCAACATACCCCACCAGAATTTTACATTTTTTACAATTGATAAACCTATACTGATACATCATTTACACCCAAAGTCCATATTTTATGTTAGGTTTCATTCTTGGTGTTCTGCACTCTAAGGGTCTGGACAAATGTTTAATGACATGTATTCATCATAATAACATCATACAGAGAATTTCACTGCTCTAAAAGTCCTCTGTTTCACCTACTCATCATTCTTACCCCATCCCTATCTCCTGGAAAGCACTTATCTTTTTCATGCCTTCATAGTTTTGCCTTTTTCAGATGCCATATGTTACAATCTTATAATATGAAGCCTTTTTTGATTAGTTTCTTTCACTTAGTAATATGCATTTATGTTTCCTCCATATCTTTTCATGGTTTGAAAGCTCAATTCTTTTTAGTGCTGAATAATGTTCCATTATCTGGATGTTCCACAGTTTATTTATCCATTCACCTCCTGGAGGACATGTTGGTTGTTTCCAAGTTTGGGCAATTATAAATAAAGCTGCTATAAACATCTTGTGCAGGTTTTTGTGTGAATATAAGTTTTCACCTCCTTTGAGTAAATACCAAGGAGAGCGATAGCTGGGTCATATGGCAAGAATATATTTAGTTTTGTAAGAAACCATCAAACTGTCTTCCAAAGGAGCTGTACCATTTTGCATCTCCACATACAGTGAATGAGAATTCTTGTTACTCCACATCCTTTTGGTGTTATCAGTGTTCCTCATTTTGACCATTCTAATAAATGATTCGGGGTATTTCATTATTGTTTTAATTTACTTTTCACTGATGACATGTGATATGGAGCATCTTTTCATATACTTATTTGCCATCTGTATATTTTGTTTGGTGCGGTGTCTATTAGGGTCCTTGGCCCATTTTTTAATTGGGTTTTTTTGTTTACTTGTTGAGTTTTTCAGTTGTTTGTAAATTTGGGGGTTTAAAATTTTTATTTATTTGATTTTATTTTTAATAAAAAAATATATATTTAATGTTTACAACATGATGTTTTGTTATACATATACATAGTGAAGTAATTACTATAGCTAAGGTAATTAACATATTTATCTCCACACATAGTTACTATTGTGTTTGTGTGTGTGCTGAATGCACCTGATATATACCCTTTATCAAATTTACAGTATATAATACAGCATTATTAACTATAGTCATCATGATGTATGCTTGATTTCTAGAACTTATTATCCATAACTGGAACTTTGTATCCTCTAGCCAACGTCCCCCATTTCCTCTACCTCCCCACCCCTGGTAACCTCCATTCTACTCTTTACTTCTGTGACTTTAACATTTTTAGATTGCACACATAAGATCATGCAGTAGTTTTCTTTCTGTGTCTGGTTTATTTCACTTGGCATAATGTCCTCCAGGTTATTTCTTTCTATATTTGGGATAACAGTCCTTTATCAGATGTGTATTTGCATGTATTTTCTCCCAGTCTGTTGCTTGTCTTTTCATTCTCTTGGTGTTATCTGTTGCAGAGCAATTTTTCATTTTAATGAAGTCCAACTTATCAACTATTTTTTTCAGGGATCATGAGTTTGGTAATGTATCAAAATTATTACCATACCTTTTGTGAAGGGTTTAAAGTCTGCGTTAAAGTTCTTTTTTTTTTTTTTTTTTTGCATATGTATGTCCTGTTGATCTATGATCTATCACCATTTGTTGAAGAGACTGCATTTGTTGCATTGTATTGCTTTTGCCCTTTTGTCAAAGATGGGTTGACTATACTTATGAGGATCTACTTTTGGACTTTCTAATCTGTTCCATTGATCTATTTGTCTATTCTTTCACCAATAGTACACTGTCTTGATTACTGCAGTTTTAGAGCAAGTCAACATCAGGTAGTGTCAGTCTTCCAACTTTGTTCTTCAATATTGAGTTGGCTACTCTCTGTCTTTTGTCTCTTCATATAAACTTTAGAACCTGTTTGTTAATGTCCACAAAATAACTTGCTAGGATTTTGATTGGAATTGCACTGAATCTCTAAATTATGAAATTATGTTGGGAAGAACTGACATATTGTCAATATTGACTTCTATTTATGAGTAATGAATATCTCTCCATTTATCTAGTTATTCTTTGATATCTTTCAAGTTTAGTAACTCCTCATATAGACTGTGTAAATACTTTTTTAGATTTATACCTAGGTATTTCATTTGGGGGGGTCCTAATGTAATAGGTCTTGTGTTTTTAATTTTGAATCCCACTTGTTCATTCCTGGTATATAGGAAAATGAATGACTCTTTCATATTAACTTTGTATCCTGCTACCTTGTTGTAATCACTTATTTGTTTCAGGAGTTTTTTGATCAGTTCTTTCAGATTTTCTACATAGATGATCATGTCATATGCAACCAAGACATTTTTGTTTCTTCCTTCTAAATCTTTATACCTTTCATTTATTTTTCTTGTCTTATTTGCACTATCTAGGACTTCCAATAAAATGTTTAAAAACAGTGGTGAAAGGGGACATCCTTGCCTTGTGGATCTTAGAGGAAATGCTCCAAGTTTCTCACCATTAAATGTGATGTTAACTGTAGGGTTTTTGTAGATATTTTATCAAGTTAAGGAAGTCCCACTGTATTCATTATATACTGTTTTCTTTTTATCATGAATGGGAGTTGAATTTTGTCGAATGCCTTTTTCTGGATCTATTGATATGATTGTGTGAATTTTCTTCTTTAGTCTGATGATGTTATGGTTTAAAATAATTGATTTTTGAATACTGAACCCACCTTGCATACCTGGAATAAAGCCTAATGGTCCCAGGTATAATTATTTTATACATTGTCATATTCTATTTGTTAATATTTTGTTGAGGATTTCTGCATCTATATTCATAAAAGATATTTGTCTGTAGAATTTTTTTTTCAATATCTTTCTCTGGTTTTGTTATTAGGATAATTCTGCCCTCATAGAATGAATTAGGAAGCATTCCTTCTGTTTTCATTTCCTGAAAATGATTGTAGAGAATTGGTATAATTTCTTCCTTAAATGTTTGGTAGAATTCACCAATGATTCCATCTGGCCTGGTATTTTCTGATTTTAACAGATAGGGGTTAATTCTTATTGGTTATTTCTTGTTGTGTGAAATTTGACAGATTTGTCTTTCAAAGAATTGGCCCATTTGTATTAAGTATATTTTAATTTGCTTCTTATTAATGTGAATTTCCATCGTTTCTAATGTTTTCTATTATTAACAATGTTACAATGAATGTTTTTGTATATGTATCTTGGTGCAGAACTGTACCTCTGTGGGGTAAATGATTGCAAATATTATTATTTGGTCATAGTGTGTCTGCATTTTAATTTTCTATACACATAGCCAAAATGTACACTACACATGTTTCATGGACATATTTTACTGAGACCTAAACCAAAACCATATTTTGTACTTATATCTGCACATTTAAATTTATTACAGGTGTCAGGGAAATATTGTTACTACAAGAAGGAAATACTAGTACCTGCACATAGTATTTGTATACAACTATAGAAAATAAAACTGTTACCTTAAAGAAATTGTTCATTCTGGGAAACAGTGTTTAAAAATAAAATTTAAATTACCTTTTAACCAAATCTGCAAGCAACTATCAGGAAGTCACTTTCTCTGTTGGAGAGAATTAGATTTTCTTAAGCTGAAAAAGCAATGAGAGATTGGAGACAAGGCACGAAATGTAACTTCTCACTCTCTCAAGGTATCTGGTATAGGTAGACCCCTGCATAAGTGTCCATTCTCTCTTCTCACATGTCATACATGAAATTTCCCAGAATAACCAGTCTGCAATTTGTCTCACGCTTTTGATTCTCTGAGAGTAAATATTATTTCTAGAAAATAAGGTCCTGTGTATCATTACTTCTTCCTGTTTCCATACCCTACATAAATTTCTATTCACCATCCACACTGCCATATTCTTATGCAGGATTTCATCATCTGTCACCTGAACTTTCTAAAAAAACTTCCTTCTAATATTTTTGTTTTGCATATGTATTTTTAAGTACTTGTACTTAATGACACATATAAATACTTATATGCTGTCTCCTAAAATAATGTACTTTAGTATTACCTTTTATCACTTAATTTTATTGTTAAAGTACTACAAGCTATTAAATATATTGTTGCTATTATTATTCTGAACAAACTGTTATAATTAGGTCAATAAGAATAAGAAAAATAAATTTTTATTTTGCCTTCACTTATTTTTTCTCTAATTTTTTTTTCTTTATGTGGAATCAGGTGTATGACCTGTATCATCTTACTCCTCTCTGAAGAGCTTCTTTTAATATTTCTTGCAAGGTGCGTCTACTAGCAACAAATTCTCTTAATTTTTCTGCCTCAAAAAAGAAGTATTTACTTCTCCTTCACTTTTGAAGGTTAGTTTCACTGCATACAGTGTTTGAGTATGTGGACTTTTTTCTCTCAAGATTAAAATATTTCACTCCACTCTATTCTTGCTTGCATGGTTTCTGAAAAGAAATCAAATGCAGTTTCTTGTTATTGCTCACCTAGAGGTAAGATGTTTCTCCCCCCTCTGGTTTCTTTCAGTATTATTCCTTTGTCTTTGATTTTCAGCAATTTGACTATTATATGGCTAGGTGCAGTTTTTCAGAGTTTAATCTGCTTGGTGTTCTCTGAGCTTTTGGATCTGTGCTTTGGTATCTGACATTAATTTGAGGGAAATTCTCAGTCAATATTACTTCAAATATTTCTCTTTCTTCTTTCTTTCTTTTTTTTTCTCTCTTTCTCTCTTTCTCTCTCTCCCCCTTCCTTCCTTCCTTCCTTCCCTCCCTCCTTTCTTTCTTTCTTTCTTCTTTCTCCTAGTATTACTATTGCATGGATATTTCACCTTTTATATTGTCCCACATTTTCTAGATATTTTGTTCCTTTTTACAGTCTTTTTTCCCTTTGTTTTTCAATTTGGGAAGCTTTTAGTGACACATCTTCAAGATCACTGATTCTTTTGTCAGCTGTGTCTACTCTACTAATGAGCCCATCAAAGGCATTCTTCATTTCTGTTACACTGTTTTTTTGTTTCTAACATTACTTTGAATTTTCTAGCATTTCTTTTGAATTTTGTTTCTAGGCCTTCTTAGGCTTTTCATCTTTTTCCTTACATTATCCATCTGCTCTTGCATGTTGTCCAGTTTTTTCATTAGAATCTTTAGCATATTAATTATAATTATTTTAAATAGATGGTCTGATAATTCCAACATCCTTTTTATATCTGAGTCTGATTTTGATCCTTAACTCTGTCTCTTTAACTATGTTTTTTGCCTTTTAGTATGACTTGTAATTTTCGTTGGAAGTCAGGCATGATATACTGCATAAAAGAAACTATTTAATGATATTTAATAATTTAAACTCTTTTTATGTCTAGAACACTTGATCTGATCGATTAGTCTACTTATGACAGTTCAGATTCAAACTGTTGTAATTTTTAAAATATAGGTAGGCCAATCAACACATTCGCCATTTGCTAAGATGGTAAAATTATTTTATTTTCTGTTCTCTCATCACTTTAGGGCAAAGATAATTCTTGTGGATTTTATTCCATGACAAAGTTCTCATGGAACAAGGAACTCATTTTAATTTTTTTTTCTACTGAATAAAATTACAATTTTGAATTTAACATCAATAAGAATGCCATATGATTCTTTCAGACATTGAAATGCCTTATATTTTGCCTTTAACCAAAAGGGATTTTCTGAGATTAAAAAAAAAAAAAATTCTTATAAAATTTTGTTATCTGTTTTAGTACACCTAAATATATAGACATCCACATTTGTTGCTTGCACACTCTGTTTATTTTATGGCTTTTTCTCATTTTCAAATTTTTATTTCCACACAAAATTTTTTAATATAGTAAATTATTAACAAAATGAACTGGCCAACTATGTGCATATGGCTTGCTTTATTACATTTTGGCATTTGCATAACTTTCTTAGTCTAATTTAAAGCCCAGCACAAAAATTCTAATATTAGTCCAGGCATACATCAGTATGAAGTTGTAATAAACCTGTTAAAGATCTAAACAAGGCTATTTAAGTAATGACTTTGAATTTTTAAGGTTATTCTAATAGCATGACTTACTCTGGGATGGATGATTATTGTGCATTGACATCATGCCTCAGGCATGAAATGTTTTAAATTAATTATCTGCTGATCAAGAACATCTTTGTTTCAATTGTTACTTGACCTTTATTTTTTCAAACAAGATCTTCTCCTTTACCTAATGCCTAAAGTTATTTTTGCAATTTGCTTAATCATTTGCTTTTTTCTACTGTTTTAACTAGTTCATAATTGTTAGGAAAAAAATACTCTGATATCATTTACAAAAATATAATGGCTGCATCATGGATAGAGTTTTTAAAAATTTCCCCAATTAAATGTATTGTTTCCAAAAGACCTCTTGTGAAAATATGTTTCTGTGTGTTTTCTTTTATATTTATCTTTTTTTTTCAGTATTAGAGAAACCTTCATGACACTGCATTTAACAATCTTGGAGTGGCTGAAAATGATTTGTGTCTCCACTCTTTGCTCAGGTTGATCTTAGAAACAATAACCCTATTTCAGGCAAACATCAGGGAAGGCATTGGGAGCCCCAGGACCCCCAAAGCCCTTGTTTGGTGTGAATGCATAAAACTGGTTATGCCTGAGAGACTACTATAATTATTTTGTTGCCAAATACCTTAGAGTTTAACTATGTGCATGTGCAGGATGTGTGTATGTATATATATATAATTATCTGCAATGACCATACAATACTAGGCACTCAGTTTGCAAAGGTGACAACTGGTCATGTATACAAAAGAATGTCCAAGGAACTGACTTTTTAACAACAATTTTCTCTGTTTCTATTCAAATAAATTGTTTTTTTTTTGGAAAAGATTGAAGCAAGCAGATATCTTGTATCTAGCAACTTTTAAAAAGGAACTCATAAAGAATAAAATATGAGTCAATGTGTTTTTTGGAGAATTCATTAACCATCTGTCAAATACAAAATTATATGGGCATTAGGAAGTATATTTTCTTAGCAAGTTAAAAATGACAACCTGGGGGTTTCCCTGGTGGCACAGTGGTTGAGAGTCTGCCTGCCAATGCAGGGGACATGGGTTCGAGCCCTGGTCTGGGAGGATCCCACATGCCACGGAGCAACTAAGCCTGCTGAGCCACAGCTACTGAGCCTGCGCGTCTGGAGCCCATGCTCCACAACGGGAGAGGCCGCGACAGTGACAGGGCCACGCACCGCGATGAAGAGTGGCCCCCGCTCGCTGCAACTGGAGAAAGCCCTCACACAGAAACGAAGACCCAACACAGCCAAAAATAAATTTAAAAAAAAAATGACAAACTGAATTTTACACTTATTGTAAATTAGAGTAACAAAAGATGTGTGGACAAGTTGATAATTTTAATGGAATTTATTTGTAAAGGAGTTGTTTTGGGTAAGTTGTCCAATTATTGAACCTTATTTTTTTCTCATTGAAGCAGAAGTGTTAGTAAAGAGGTTGAAAACATTTTATGTAATTGACCAGATAGTAGATATCTTTGACTTTGTGGGCTATGCAGTCTCTGTCACAATAATACAAATTTGTTCCAATAAAACTTTGTTTACAAGTACAGGCAACAGGTTGGATTTGGCCCAAGGGCCAAACAATGGATTGTTAAATACGTTGTAAATATACTTCTAACTTTAGAAGATACTGCCATAGATTAAGATTATGAGCAAAATAAGTGCAGTGTTTGTTTTCAACATTGTCTCTTTGAAATTCTATCTTAAGAAATTTCATAATAGATATACCATTACTTGCATCAGTGTTAAATATCCTTTTCAATGTTGATTAAAACCAATCTTATGTATAAAAATATACAGCTTAATTTTAGGGAAGACAATTATATATATCAAAAATCAAGTAGGTTGCATCAGTTAAGTCTAAAGAGATAGATTATACTCTATAAACTTTAATGTTGAACTAAAACACTGATTTACCTATGGGATGTCTCATGTGAAGATAAATTATCAAGCAAAAGTACATATATCCTTTTATAAAACACCTTAGAAAGATAATAAAAGTTCAAAATTAGATGATATTCACATTTCTGCTCTTTCTAATTCCATGAGGGGTGATGACTCTGGGAGTAAGGAAAGCAAAATAAAACTTGTCTTAGATGGGGGAGTCAAGATGGTGGAATAAGAGGATGTTGAATTCATCACTCCTCACAAATACATCAAGAATACATCTACAAATGGAACATTTCTCATAGAGCACCTGCTGATCATTAGCAAAAGACTTCAGACACCTAAAAGGACAAGAAAAATCCTGTCACAACTAGGCAGGATGTAAGAAGAAAATAAGAAAAGAGGAATCAAAACAGGGACAAGCAAACCTAGTGGGAAGCTGAAGGTGAGTGGAAGTCCCCAAACTCAGAAAAACTTCCTCACAGTGGGAAAAACAGCTGGGACAGAAAAGAACCTTTGGGGAAATTTAAGGAGAATGCAGTGGATGGTCTGTGGAAGGCAGGACAAAGTAAGAACTGCTTGCATGGTCTGCACCACAGCTCTGTGCATTCCAGCCTGAGTCGTGAGTTGCTTGTTGTGAAGGAGTGCTGGGTTCCGGAAAGTGGAATTTGGACTGCAGACCCAGGGAGGGGACAGCTGTTGGCTGTGAAAAGACAGCCTGAAGGGACAGGAGTAAGGAGCTCCACAACTGGGAAAGTCTGTGGAAAAAGCCCGGGACACCATAGAAGCAAGGCATCATTGTTGAGTGGCGTTCAAGTGGTGGAGCCGCCATTACAACCCCTTTCCCCACCCGTGGCTTCTTTGGCCTCTGTGGGCACTTGGAGGGGCTCCCATTTGAGTGGGCATGTCCACTCCTCCGGCCGGGGTCTCCTCTGCCTGCGGGGTCCAGGCGCCTGAGTGCTGCCCATTCCAAAGCCTCCTTGGGAAAGAGCCATGGGAGTCTCTGCCTGGTACAAGAGCTTGCCAATGTTTGTGGGGGCTGAGTGCAAAAGCATGGGGTTGGGAGAATGGATCCAGGGAGAGGAGTGCTGTTGGCTGCCCAGATACATCAGAGGGGATGCGAGTGAGGGGATGTATGGCCGGGAATGCAACTAGAGGAAGCCTGGAAAGTGAGGCATCATTGTTGAGAGGTGCACGGTGAGCAGGGCTGCCACTGCTCTCAGACGCCAGCTCCTGCCTCTGCAGGCAGTGGGAGGGACTCCCAACAAAGGTAGCTTGCCACAGTCTGTTGCAAATGACTTCTGGTTCCACTGTCACAGGCAACTCACATAACCCCAATTGTGTACACTGTACCACTCCGCAGCTTGAGTGAGAAAGTGTGCCCCATGCAGCTGCTGCATTCACTACCCCTCACCTGGGCAAGGAACAGATGCCTGAGGGTGGTGCCTATGCAGAGGCAGGGTCAAAATCAAAGCTGAGCCCCAGGGGCAGTGTGACTAAGGAAAAGGAATGAAAATCTTTCCATGCAGCTGCACAAGCCATGGATTAATTCTCTGAGATCGGCTTGGTAAATCCTGCATTTGTGGAATACCTGAATAGACAATGAATGTTCCCAAAAGTGAGACAACTCTAGCCTTTGCAGCAGTGAACTTTAGTGGCAAGTACAAGCAGCAGTTGGGTAAGCTGAGTGATTGAGATGGTCACACAATGACCACAGCAGGTGCAGAGGCCTACCTAAAGGTATTGGAAGGCCTACTGGGGAGGCAGGGATTTGCTCTGGCTCACTGCGGGAGCAAGGACACTGACGGAGAAAGCCCCACTAAAATATTCTTACTACTATTATTCTTTTTTGTTTATTTCATTTTGTTCAGCTGTTGGTGTTGTTGCTTTAATTATTTTTTATCATTAATTTTATTTTTTTTAACATCTTTATTGGAGTATAATTGCTTTACAACGGTGTGTTAGTTTCCAGTTTATAACAAAGTGAATCAGTTATACATATACATATGTCCCCATATCTCTTCCTTCTTGCATCTCCCTCCCTCCCACCCTCCCAATCCCAGCCCTCTACCTGGTCACAAAGCACCAAGCTGATCTCCCTGTGCTATGCGGCTGCTTCCCACTAGATAACTATTTTACGTTTAGTAGTGTATATATGTCCATGCCACTCTCTCACTTTGTCCCAGCTTACCCTTCCCCCTCCCCATATCCTCAACTCCATTCTCTAGTAGGTCTGCATCTTTATTCCCATTTTGTGCCTAGGTTCTTCATGACTATTTTTTTTTTTTAGATTCCATATATATGTGATAGCATACGGTATTTGTTTTTCTCTTTCTGACTTACTTCAATCTGAATGACTGTCTCTAGGTCCATCCACCTCACTACAAATAACTCAGTTTCGTTCCTTTTTATGGCTGAGTAATATTCCATTGTATATATGTACCACATCTTCTTTATCCATTCATCTGTTGATGGACACTTAGGTTGCTTCCATGTCCTGGCTATTGTAAATAGAGCTGCAATGAACATTTTGGTACATGACTCTTTTTGAATTATGGTTTTCTCAGGGTATATGCCCAGTAGTGGGATTGCTGGGTCATATGGCAGTTCTATTTTTAGTTTTTAAGGAACCTCCATACTGTTCTCCTTAGTGGCTGTATCAATTTACATTCCCACCAACAGTGCAAGAGGGTTCCCTTTTCTCCACACCCTCTCCAGCATTTATTGTTTGTAGATTTTTTGATGATGGCCATTCTGAGCAGTGTGAGATGATATCTCATTGTAGTTTTGATTTGCATTTCTCTAATGATTAACGATGTTGAGCATTCTTTCATGTGTTTTTGGCAATCTGTATATCTTCTTTGGAGAAATGTCTATTTAGGTCTTCTGCCCATTTTTGGACTGGGTTGTTTCTTTTTTTGATATTGAGCTGCATGAGCTGCTTGTAAATTTTGGAGATTAATCCTTTGTCAGTTGCTTCATTTGCAAATATTTTCTCCCATTATGAGAGTTGTCTTTTGGTCTTCTTTATAGTTTCCTTTGCTGTGCAAAAGCTTTTACGTTTCATTAGGTTCCATTTGTTTATTTTTGTTTTGACTTCCATTTCTCCAGGAGGTGGGTCAAAAAGGATCTTGCTGTGATTTATGTCATAGAGTGTTCTGCCTATGTTTTACTCTAAGAGTTTGATGGTGTCTGGCCTCACATTTAGGTCTTTAATCCATTTTGAGTTTATTTTTGTGTATTTTTGTGCATGGTGTTAGGGAGTGTTCTAATTTCATTCTTATTTTTGATTTTAATTTTTTTCTATTTTATATATATATTTTTTATTTTTCTATTTTTACCTTTTTGTTTTGTGTTTTTTTCTTGTTTTTGTTCTTTGTTTTTTATTTAATTTATTTTTTCTTTATTTTTTGATTGTTTTTATGTGTACATTTTACGTTTCTTTGCTTTTTTTGTTGTTTGTTTGCTTTCTGTCTTTGTTTAATTTTTCATTTTTTGTTTTAGTTACTTTAACCCTTAGGTATTGTTCTCATTTTTTAATTCTTTTGTTTGTTTTTTTGTCCTCTTGATTTTTTTCCTTTTATTTTTCGTTTTACTCTGAGTGTGTGTGTGTTGTGTTATTGTTGCTGCTGTTTTTTTGTTTTTTTGCTGTTTGTCTTTGGTTTTGTTTCTTTTCTTTTCTTTTTTTTTTCTTTTCTTTCTTTTTTCTCTTGCCTTACTGTGTGGCTTGTGGGCTCTTGGTTCCCCGGCCAAGTGTCAGACCTGGACCTCTGGGTGGGAGTGCCATGTCCAGGACTCTGGACTACCAGATAATTCCTCGGCCCAGGGAATATTAATTGGCATGCACACTCCCAGAGGTATCCATATCAACAAGAAGATGGCACCCCACACAGCTGCCTGCAGGCTCCAGTGCTGGACATCTCACACCAAACAACCAGCAAGAGAGGAAAACAACCCCACACATCAGCAGGCAGGCTGCCTAAAGTTGTTCTAAGCTCACAGACACCCTAAAACACACCACCTGATGCAGCCTTGCCCTTAAGAGGGAAAAGCCTCAGGTCCACCTAAAAGAGCACAGGTATCAGTCTCTCCAACCAAGAAACATACACAAGCACCTGGACCAACTTCACTCACCAGGGGGCAGAGAACAGAAACAAGAGTAAATATGACCCTGCAGCCTGTGGAAAGGAGACCATAAACACGGTAGGTTAGACAGAATGAGACAACAGAGAAATAGGTTTCAGAGGGAGGAGCAAGGTAAAATCTCACAAGACCACATAAAAGAAGAGGAAATAGGCAGTCTACCTGAAAAAGAATGCAGAGGAATGATAGTAAAGATGATTCAAGATCTAGGAAATACAGTGGAGGCATAGATTGAGAAGATACAAGAAATGATTAACAAAGATCTAGAAGCAAAGAACAAAAAATCAGTGATAAACAACACAATAACTGAATTGAAAAATACACTAGAAGGAATCAATAGCAGAATAACTGAGGCAGAAGAACGGATAAGTGGCCTGGAATATAGAATGGTGGAAATAACTGCCAAGGAACAGAAAAAAGAAAAAAAGAATGAAAAGAAATGAGGACAGTCTCAGAGGCCTCGGGGACAACATTAAATACACCAACATTCAATTTATACAGGTCTCAGAAGAAGAAGAGAAAGGGAAAGGGCCTGAGGAAATACTGAAGAGATTGTACTCAAAAACTTCCCTAACATGGGAAAGTAAATAGTCGGTCAAGTCCAGGAAACACAGCAAATCCCATACAGGATAAACCCAAGGAGGAACACACTTAGACACATATTAATCAATCTAACAAAAATTAAACACAAAGAAAAAATATTAAAAGCAGCAAGGGAAAAGCAACAAATAACCTACAAAGGAATCCCCATAAGGTTATCAGCTGATTTTTCAGCAGAAACTCAGCAGGCCAGAAGGGACTGGCATGACATATTTAGAGTGACAAAAGGGAAAAACTTACAACCAAGATTACCTTATGAGGTGAGGATCTCATTCAGATTTGATGGAGAAATCAAAAGCTTTACAGACAAGCAAATGCTAAGAGAATTCTACACCACCAAACCAACTTTACTACAAATGCTAAAAGAACTTATCTAAGCAGGAAAAACAAGAGAAGAAAAAGACCTACAAAAACACACCCAAAGCAATTAAGAAAATTGCAATAGGAACATGCATATTGATAATTACCTTAAATGTAAATGGATTAATTGCTCCAACCAAAAGACACAGACTAGCTTAATGGATACAAAAAAAGATCTAAATATATGTTGTCTACAAGAGACCCACTTCAGACCTAGGGACACATACAGACTGAAAGTGAGAAGTGAGGGCAAGGAAAAAGATATTCCATGAAAATGGGAATCAAAAGAAAGCTGGAGTAATAATACTCATATCGGACAAGATAGACTTTTAAATAAAGACTATTAGAAGAGACAAGGAAGGACACTACATAATCATCAAGGGTCCATTCATAAAGAAGACATAACAATTGTAAATAGTTATGCACCCAACATAAGAGCACCTCAATACATAAGGCAAATGCTAACAGCCATAAAAGGGGAAATCGACAGTAACAAAATAATAGTGAGGACTTTAACAATGCACTTACACCAATGGACAGCTCATCCAGACAGAAAATCAATAAGGAAACACAAGCTTTAAATGACACATTAGATCAGATGGACTTAATCAATATTTAAATGACATTCCATCCAAAAACTACAGAATACATTTTCTTCTCTAATGCTCAAGTGACATTCTCTAGGATAAATCACATCTTAGGTCACAAATCAAACCTCAGTATATTTAAGAAAATTGAAATTGGATCAAGCATGTTTTCTGACAACAAAGCTATGATTTTAAATCAATAAGAGGAAAAATACTGTAAAAAATACAAACCCATGTAGGCTAAACAGTACACTACTAAATAAACAAGAGATTACTGGAAAAATCAAAGAGAGAATAAAAAATACCTAGAAACAAATGACAACACAAACACGATGACACAAAACAAATGGGATGTAGTGAAAGCAATTCTAAGATGGAATTTTATACGAATAAAATCTTACCTCAAGAAACAAGAAAAATCTCAGATAAATAATTTAACCTTACACCTAAAGCACCTAGAGAAAGAAGAACAAATAAAGTCCAATGTTACTAGAATGGAAGAAATCATAATGATCAGAGCAGAAACAAATGAAATAGAAATGAAGAAAACAATAGCAAAAATTTATAGAACTAAAAGCTGTTCTTTGAGAAGATAAACAAAATTGATAAACCTTTAACCAGACCCATCAAAAAAAAAAAAAAGAGAGGACTCAAATCAATAAAATTAGAAAGGAAAAAGGAGACGTTACAAGGGAAACCACAGAAGTACAAAGGACCATAAGAGACTACTACAAGCAACTATATGCCAATAAAACGGACAACCTGGAAGAAATGGACAAATGCTCAGAAAGGTTCAACCTTCCAACACTGAAACAAGAAGAAACAGAAAATATGAACAGATCATTCACAAGTAATGGAATTGAAACTGTGATTAAAAATCTTCCAATAAACAAAAGTCCAGGACCAGATGACTTCACAGGCAAATTCTATCAAAAATTTAGAGAAGAGTTAATACCTATCCTTCTCAAATTCTTTCAAAAAATTCCAGAGCATGGAACACACCAATCTCATTCTACAAGGCCACCATCACCCTGATACCAAAAACAGACAAAGATCAAAAAAAAAGAAAATTACAGGTCAATACCACTGATGAACATAGACGTAAAAATCCTCCACAAAATGCTAGGAAACTGAATCCAACAACACATTAAAAAGATCATACACCATGATCAAGTGGGATTTATCCCAGGGATGCAAGGATTCTTCAATATACAAAAATCAAACAATGTTACACACCATATTAACATATTGAAGAATAAAAACTATATGATCATCTCAATAGAAGCAGAGAGAGCTTTTGACAAAATTCAACACCCATTTGTGATAAAAACTGTCCAGAAAGTTGGTATAAAGGGAACCTACCTCAACATAATAAAGGCCTTATATGACAAACCCACAGGAAACCTCATTCTCAATGGTGAAAAACTGAAACCATTTCCTCTATCAGGAACAAGACAAGGATGTCCACTCTCGCCACTTTTTTTTTTTTATATAAATTTATTTATTTATTTTATTTATTTTTGGCTGTGTTGGGTCTTCGTTTCTGTGCGAGGGCTTTCTCTAGATGCGGCGAGCGGGGGCCACTCTTCATCGCGGTGCACGTGCCTCTCACTATCGCGGCCTCTTTTGTTGCGGAGCACAGGCTCCAGACGCGCAGACTCAGTAGTTGTGGCTCACGGGCCCAGTTGCTCCGCGGCATGTGGGATCCTCCCAGACCAGGGCTTGAACCCGTGTCCCCTGCATTGGCAGGCAGATTCTCAACCACTGCGCCACCAGGGAAGCCCTCTCGCCACTTTTATTCAACATAGTTTTGGAAGTTTTAGCCATGGCAATCAAAGAAAAAGAAATAAAAGGAATTCAAATTGGAAAAGAAGAAGTAAAACTGTCAGTGTTTGCAGATGACATAATACTATACATAGAAAATCCTAAAGGTGCCATCAGAAAACTACTAGATCTAATCAATGAATTTAGTAAAGTCACAGGATACAAAATTAATACACAGAAATCTCTTGCATTCCTGTACACTAAAAACGAAATATCAGAAAAAGAAATTAAGGAAACAATCCCATTTACCATTGCATGAAAAATAATAAAATACCTAGGAATAAACCTACCTTAGGAGGCAAAAGACCTGCAATCAGAAAGCTACAAGATACTGATGAAAAAAATCAAAGACAACAGAAACAGATGGAAAGGTTTACCACCTTCTTTGATTGGAAGAATCAATATTGTGAAAATGACTCTACTACCCACAGGCACCTGCAGATTCAATGCAATCCCTATCAAATTACCAATGGCATTTTTCACAGAAATAAAGCAAAAAATTTTACAATTTGTATGGAAACACAAAAGACCCCAAATAGCCAAAGCAATCTTGAGAAAGAAAAATGGAGATGGAGGAATCAGGTTTCCTGACTTCAGATTATCCTACAAATCTACACTAATCAAGACAGTATGGTACTGGCACACAAACAGAAATATAGATCAGTGGAACAGGATAGAAAGCTGAGAGATAAACCCATGCACATATGGTCAAGTTATCTTTGATGAAGAGTCAAGAATATACAATGGAGAAAAGACAGCCTCTTCAATAAGTGGTGGTGGGAAAACTGGACAGCTACATGTAAATGAATGAAATTAGAACACTCCCTAACACCATACACAAAAATGAACTCAAAATGGATTAAAGACCTAAATGGAAGGCCAGATACTATAAAACTCTTAGAGGAAGGCATAGGCAGAACATGCTTTGACATAAATCACAGCAAGATCTTTTTTGACCCACCTCCTAGAGTAATGAAAATAAAAACAAAAATAAACAAATGGGACCTAATTAAACTTCAAAGCTTTGCATAGCAAAGGAAACCATAAGCAAAATGAAAAGACAACCCTCAGAATGGGAGAAAATATTTGCATATGAAAAATCTGACAAATATTAATCTCCAAATTATACAAGCAGCTCATGCAGCTCAAAAAAACAAACAACCCAATCCAAAAATGAGCAGAAGACCTAAATAAACATTTCTACAAAGAAGACATACAGATGGCCAACACACATGAAAAGATGCTCAACAGCTGTAATTATTAGAGAAATGCAAATCAAAACCACAATAGGTATCACTTCACACCTGTCAAAATGGCCATCATCAAAAACTCTACAAACAGTAAATGCTGGAGAGTGTGTGGAGGAAAGGGCACCCTCATGTACTGTTGGTGATAATGCAAACTGATACATCCACTGTGGAAAACAGTATGGAGGTTCCTTAAAGAACTAAAAAATATAATGACTATATGACCAGCAATCCCACTAAGGGTCATATACCTTGAGTACACCATAATTCAAAAAGACACATGCGCCACAGTGTTCATTGCAGTACTATTTACAATAGTAAATAGTGGAAACAACCTAAATGTCCATTGACAGATGAATGGATAAAGAAAATATGTTACATATATACAATGGACTATTACTCAGCCATTAAAAGGAATGAAAGTAGGTCTTTGGTAGAGATGTGGATGGACATAGAGAGTGTCTTACAGATTGAAATAAGTCAGAAAGAGAAAAACAAATACCGTTTATTAATGCATATATGTGGAATCTGAAAAAGTTGGTATAGATGTCTTATTTGCAAAGCAGAAATAGAGAAACAGGCATAGAGAACAAATGTATGGATACCAAGGGAGAAAGGGGGCCTGGGAGGAATTGGGACATTGAGATTGATACATATACACTATTTTTACTCTATACAAAATAGACAACTAATTAGAACATACTGTATAGCACAGGGAACTCTACTTAATGCACTGTAGTGACCTAAATGGGAAGGAAGTCCAAAAGAGAGGGGATATATATTATGTATAGCTGATTCATTTTGCTGGACAGTAGAAACTAATGCAACATTGTAAAGCAACTATACTCCAATTAAAAAAATTATAAAAAGATACCCTAAGAATTAAAAAAAAAACTTGTCTTTATTGTTATTGTAAAGAATTTGTAAAGAATACTGTATATATGTGTGTGGAATGGGCCATGTGGGAACGGTAGAAGGTAGCTATCAGTGGCAGACAACTTTGCAGTACAAAGATCTTTACTGTGTTGTTGAAGCATCAACTATTGGATAGCAGTATTATAGAATAGCATTCTCTCTAGGAACATTGCAGATAAACCTTAAAAAGGTACAGAAAATACATAGCTGTGATCAATAATGCAAAAGCAGGGGAATGAAGCAGATAATTCAATAGAACTTTTCATCCCGTAATGCATTTATCTTTATCTCTGTATTTTTTTAATTTAAAGACATTATAGATCCAATTTATTTCTATTTAATTATAAAAGGAGACATGGGAACAATTATATAATGGGAAAAATAATAATTTGCACATTCCTGACTAGTGGTAATATATACAAGACCAATGACGGTCTCTACATGACATGGAAGCAAGTATTTCTTGGATGTCTTTATACTGAAAGAACTAGAATGGTCCTCTTATAGGGCACGTGGGAAATATTAATGACAGATAAGAGCAAAGATGACACATTAGACTTTAAATCTTTTTGTCAAATGAGCTCCGCGGCTTCTCCCACCTGCTAGTCTGCTTTTAGAGTAATTACAGTGATGTCTATAGTCCTGAGCAGGAAATCTATGTAAATTATACTCATTTTTAGAAAATTTTAATGACTTAAATTTCATCTACTCCCCCTTTATTTCTTATCTGTGGCACACTAGAATTTAAACTTTTTAAAGAGTTCATAATATACAGGGAAAATTCTTTAAAATAAAAGAGTATAACAAAATATGCTACTCTCTCCACAGCTGTTATAAAGACATTTTGAAATTGCCTACGATTCGTCTAAGCCCTAAGATCATATTTCATGCTTTTCCTACAGGTGATTTTTACTGACAGAATTCAGACAATAATCCTTTTTCCTTTCTTTTTATGTGTCACTTATTAAATAATGGTGAGAATAAAAAAGATTTTGTGGTACATAGCCTCAGGGGTAAAATTAAAATGGATAAAGAGCTTTGCAAATAAGTCTACATTCTGCAAGGTGTGCACAATATGCAATGATTTAATACTAAAGAAGTTGAAAAAAGTTTGGATTTCTTTTTATGCTTTGATAAAGGTATGAAAAAGATAAATATCTCTGACACACATTCAAGCAAATCACGATCTATATGTCAAACGGTTTGCTTAATATGCAACTATATTTTAGATGGAAGAGTGACTGCTACAGCCTACAAATATTCATTTTGATATGTAAGAATGTAATAAGAAATTGTATATATTGTGCTATTCACCCACATATTAACAGCTATATGATCTTTAGCAAAAGTGTGAAGCATTAGAAATTCTCCTGTTTGCATTCTTACTCTTTTTAGTAACTAAGAGAACATGTGTGCTAAAATCTTCACTTGGAACAAGAATATGCTGGAGACACAAAGCACTCAACAAGAGGAAAGATATCTGATATAGAAATAAGGTACAGAAAATGTTGACTGTAGCTTTAAATAATATTTCTCTAAATATTTTTTTTCTTTATGAAAGTAACAAGAGCTTAAGCGTCTCCTGCTGTCTTGTTGTTCAACATCCACTATTGCCCATCTGCCTATTGATTGGTAGGAAACTCCAAACGGGAATTTTATCTCATTAATCATGTCATATCACAGGGATTAGGACAAAAAAAATCTCTATGCCTCACAGCAGACATCAACTGCCCAGTAAGACGAGTGAACAAATATAATATGGATAGAATATCTTTACACTAATTAAGGTCATCTGCTATAAAATTGTGGGCAAGAATTGCTTAAATTGTACTCTAACTAGTTTCCACTCTCTACATAATGAATAATATAGCACTCTAGCCTTTCAATTTTATGATATTTTGTCACAGCCCACAAATGTGATTATTAAAAAATCCATGCAAAAATATCAGAAGTAACATATAAGTTTTAAATAGCACATCATCACATTAAATTGTACATACAGCACATACAATGAAATAAAATTATGAAATTGCAATACTCTCTTTTGGTCTTTAACTTTTCATATACATTCATAGAAGAAGACACTTATTCATAAGCTCAAGATGAAAACCAATTCAAGTGTACCAAAAGTAAAGTTATGATAACATATTTATATACTGACAAGTGGCACTTAGCATTTTTTTCATATGAAGTTCAACAATCTATAGACTGCAGTTCAAATTCAAACTGTAAGAACACTTGTCTATTAGTTGTGAATCACCTTGGCTGTTGGAGGCCACTAGGCATGAGGACAGAGATCCTGTGACTCTTCCTTTGGTTTGTCACAGACACTGCATCTATGAGATATACTTAGTGATTTCACAACTGCTTCACAGCTGCCTCACAGCTGCCTTCATTTCCTTTTATACCCTCAATGTCTTATTAAACCAGACTATGGCCAGGATTAATTGAATGTTCTCCCCTTAATCAACTGTTAATGTTATCAACCAAGTCCAGAGATGAGAAGGGTAACATAAAAACTTATTTACAAAACATTCTAAGTACTATTTAGGCCGTATTCATTAGCATTTGATGGCCACTAGAGTAATACTAGACATGAGATAACAGTTTTTCTACGTGATACATTGACTTGTATATGTACTGACTCAAAATTACTATTCTATGAGGAAAAATGACAAGTGGAATGAGAAATACATTGGTCTTAATAATGCTCAAAATATCTGACAAAAAACTGTAACACTTGAGAAAGTTATGTAAATACACCCTATAATTTGGCCATTTCCCAATCCCAAATGAGCATGCTTGTGTGTGCTTTCACACACACACATACACACACACACACACACACACACACACTGTGATAGGCAGAATTTTAAGATGGCCACCAAGATTCCTGCCCTCCTACTGTATGCAACCTGAGCAATCTCCTCTCTTTGATTGTAAATGAGAACTGAATGTGATGGGTATCACTCCAATGATTGCATTACCTTATATTGAGAAGAGATTTTGAGTATTTTAGTAATATTTCTAGTCAGTTGACTTTGATTTAATTAGAAGGGAAATAACCCTGGTGGGCTTGACCTAAAGAGATGAGCTCATAAAAGAGAGAAGAAGCAGCAGATGCTCTACACTTGGTCTTGAAGAAGAAGACTACTAGTTTGTTGAGACGGCCATCTGGCAGTGAGTAACTTGCAGCCCTAGGAGCTAAGGGCTTCAGTCCTACAACCATAAAGTGAATTCTTCTGAGAACAAGTGAACTTGCAAGATGAATCCAAGACTCAGATAAGATCACAGCCTCAGCCAACGTCTTGAATGCAGCCTAATGAGATCCTGACAGAGGGCCCAGCTAACCAATGCCCAGACACCTGACCCACAGAAGATAATAAATTTGTGCTGTATTAAGCTGCTGAGATTGTAGTTATTTATTATGTAGCAATAGAAAACAGAAAACCAATACACACACATATGTACTTTTATGATGAGGTTTCCATGCTTAGTACCTGACATACTACTGGTTATGTATGTTTCATAGGTGTCTTAATCTTTAAATAATCAAGTCTGATGGAAATTGGCACATTGTAAATGTTGCTTAATCTTATACATCTCTAGAATACCTCCTCTGACCAATACAATTTACTTTGAATCAAAGAAATGTGGGACCAAATATGAAATCCAATAAGCTAACTTTTTTGTTTTGTTTTTTGTTTGTTTTTGTTTCTGTGTGGGGTACCTCATTTATAGAAATCGCTAATATACCCTATTGCTCTCATTTTTTTTTCCAAAATACTATTTTGAATTTGATCTGGAGTCCTCAAACTATCTTGTTGATCACAAATGTGAGAAACTGCAGAACTGCCCTTGAGACAACCCTTGATTTTATAGTAAAGTCTCATGGGATTCACCTACTAATACCTCTCAAAGGGCTTTACTAAAATAGTTTCATCCTCTAAAATGACTTCATCAACTATTCTTACTCAGGTAATACTGACAGAAATAACAAGCATGGGTTACTGTGTGCTGTTTGATTTTACATTCATATTTTCCTTCCTCAAATTAAAATCTCCTGAGATACCTAGTTTTAACTGTCTTCTGGGCATTTCCATGTGCATATAAACCTAGATACCACAAATCAACATATCCCAAGCAGAACTCAGTCAGCTTTTCTCCATATACCCAAATTTTTCTGTCCAATTTTATTTTCTGTCTTGGTCAACATCATTATCATCCATGTAGCTACAGATGTTCAAAATATTATTGCCATAACTGTATAGTTTATCCAAAGTTTTATTCTTTTGAAAATTTTAAATAACTAGTAAGTACACTTCATTCAAATAAAACATTTAAGATATTCAGTGAAAAATCTCCCTACCATCTCTGTTCCACATCTGCCCAGTTCCACTTTACCCCCAATCCTGCACAAGCAACCATTTGTATTAAGTTATTTTGTATCCTCCCAGAATTTCTTTGTGCATACAAGCAAAGATGAAAAGACATTCTCATTTCCTTTACTCTTTACACAAAATGTAGTATATCCAAACATTGATTTGTACCTTGTTTTTTTTTTCTTCTCTTAATGCCATGCTTTTATTTTCTAGGCAGTGCATTGACAGCATCTTCATTCTTTTATTACAGCTGAATGATATTCCATTGCATGCATGTAATGTAATTTAAGAAGTCCTCCTTTGATGGAAATTTGGATTATTTCCAATATTTTGCTATTAGAAACAAGGCTTCAATGAAAAATTCTGTACAAAAGCCATTTTGCATATGTGTTAGAAAAATGTGCAATTAATTATTTCAGGTATAAAAGCTCCATCAAATTAAAAGAATTTGTAACTTGAAAATTACTACTAAATTGTCTTTCATAGATTTTGTACTAATTTACATTCCTACTAGCAATTCATGAGTGTCAGTTTTCCCACAATCTAGACAATAGAGTGTGTTATCAAAACTTCAGAATTTTTTCGTTTCTAATAATGAATAAATGATAGTTCAGTGTAGTCTTATTTGCTTTTGTTTAATATAAGTTTGACAGAACAACTATTATTTTTAAAAATATTTTTAACAGATGTATTGAGATGTAATTCACATATCACACAATTTAAATTCACACATTTAAAGTGTACAATCTGATGGTTTCTGATATATTGTTATTGATTTTTAAAAATTGTAGCAAAATATATTTAACACAAAATTCGCCATTTTGAATATTGTGTACAATCCATGGCATTAATCACATTCACAATGCTATACAACTATCACCAAGAGTATTTTACTTATTCATTATTTTTAAACTACTTTATTGGGGTATGATTGAAATATAAAAAGCTCTATATACTTAATGTGTACTCTCAGTGTGTTTCAGGATAGGTCTACACCTGTGAAACCATTACCACCATGAAGGATATAAACACATACTGTGCCTCCTAAAGTTTCCTCACACCTCATTTACCATTATCAATTTTAGTTTTGTTTTATTTCACTTTTGGTAAGAGTACTTAACATAAGATCTATCCTCTTAGCACATTTTATGTATACAATATAGTACTGTTAGCTATAGGCACTATGCTGTATAGTAGATTTCCAGAACTTTTATCTTACATAACTGAAACTCTGTACCTTTTAACCGTCACCTAACCATTTCCCTTTCCCCCAGACCCTGACAACCACCACTGTGCTCTCTGCTTCTATGAGTCTGATTATTTTATATTCCACACATAAGTGGGATCATACTTATATTTGACTTTCTATGTCTGGATTACTTCACTTAACATAATGTAGTCCAGGGTCATCCATTTTGTTACAAATGACAGGGCTTCCTTTTTAAAAAAAGCTGAATAATATTGTGTTGTATGTATATACCATAATTGCTTTTTCCATTCATCTGTCAGTGGATGTTAAAGTTCTTTCCATATTTTGGTTATTGTATACAATGTTGCAATGAACATAGGATTAAAGATGCTGATTTCATTTCCTTTGGATACATACCCAAAAGAGAAACTGCTAGATCATATGGTAGTTTTATTTTTAATTTTCAAAGAACCTCCATACAGTATGAGAAAATGGCTGTACCAATTTACACTCCCATTAACAGCACACAAGGGTTCCCTTTTTCCACATCCTCACTAACACTTGTTGTCTTTTGTATTTTTAAAATACCATTCTAACAGGTGTGAGACGATATCTCCTTCTCGTTTTGATTTGCTAATTAATGTCCTTTGTTTTAACTTGAAGAACTCAAGCATTTCTTGTAAAGAAGTCCCGTGGTGAATTCCCTTAGATTTTGTTTTTCTGAAAAATTCTTTATCTCCCCTTGATTTCCAAAAGACATATTTGCCAAGTATAGCATTCTGGATTGTCAGTTTTTTTCTTACAGTACTTTGAATATCTCTTCCCATTCTTTTCTGGGCTACAAGGTTTCTGATTTAATTAGAAGTCGTATGGGGCTTCACTTGTTCATAAGTTACTTTTATCTTGCTACTTTCAAAATTCTCTGTCTTTGACTTTTAACAATTTGTACATAATGTGTCTTGGTGAAGACCTCTTTTTGCTCATCATATTTGGAGATATTTGGGTTTCATGGATCTGGATGTTCATTTCCCTCTCCAGATTTGGTAAGTTTTCTCATTTCTTTAAATAAACTTTCTGCCCCTTTCTGTTTCTCTACTCCCTCTGGGGCTCCCAAAATATCCCATAGGCTTTCTTCACTCTTTACTTTTTTTTTTCCTTTTTATTCCTCTGACAGGATAATTTTAAATGACTTGTCTTTGAGTTCACTGATTCTTTCTTATGCTACTTCAAGTCTACTGTTGAAGCTTTCTATTGAATTTTTCAGTTCAGACATTTTATTTTTCAGCTCCAGAATTTCTCTTTAGTTCTTGCTTATGGTTTTTAGCTTTTTATTTGAACTTCTCAATTTGTTCATGTATTATTTTTCTAAATTTGTTTATTTGCCTATCTTTGTTTGTGTCTTACTGAGCTTCTCTAAGACAATTATTTTGAATTGTTTTTCAAGCAATTTGTAGATCTGCATTTGTTCCTTTGATGGTATCTTTTTACTTTGATTTTTCATGTTTCTTGAAGCCTTGCATTGCTCTGTTCACACTTGGAAAAGTGCTTACCTCCTCCAGTTTTTATTGATTAGCTTTGGGAGAGAAAGATCTTCACCAGTGAACCCTACATTCTGGGGGTTTTTAGACCTTTTCTGTGAATACATCTGCTCTACTTTTCTTGTTCCCTTGTGTTAAGATTTTGTGCCTTCTCTCAATCCCACAAAGCCAGGTGTGGTGCAGAGAGTCTCCAGTTTATTTTCCCTGGGGAAGTTCTCTGAAGTGTTCAGTGTTGTGTGACTTCTCCCAAACCAGCAGAATCAGTTGGCTCTAAGATCCATAACTACTGTTGAGATTCATGTGCTGTCAGTGGGAACTCATGCAGGCCATGCACTGGGATGTGTGGAATATTATCTATGGGATGAGGGGGGCATGCAGAGTGCTGGAAGAATGCATGAGTTGGTTATGGAGGTCCTCAGGGAAGTCATCTTGGGGGGCATTGGTGGACCTCTTGGTGGAGTGCATAAACCAGTCAGAAAGTTCTGCAACTGGCTGTTGAGAACCACACTCCAGTTTCTGTGAACTCTTGTCCCTTCTCCCTGCTTTTAGCTGCCCCCAGATAATTCAGCCATGATGACCCCCTCAGTGTTCTGGGTGGGTTGAGACAGAAGTGGGGCCCCTGGGTAGCACCCCACAAGCCCAGGGAAACTGGATACTCATTACACTCTCACTTTCCCACATGGGAGGAATCAGTGCCTTGGAGAATGGGTAATACAGTTAAATTGAAATTACTCTTCTTATGCCCTTCAAGGCATCACTCTCAGATTTTGCTCTGGCATAATGCTAGAACCTCAACTAGACTTCAGTGCTCCTACAAATGTGTTTTCTGTCCATGGATGGCTGTCCAAATCTGTATTTCTGTGGGGGGATAAGATCTGGCACCTCCTATTATGCTATCTTGTTAATGTCACTTGAGCAACTATTCTTAAGTTTTAGAATTATTTATATTTCCTTTCTGGGAACTCTCTATTCATATTTTTTTGCCTTTTTTCTAGTAAGTTATTAATCTTTTCTAATTTTGATATTTGGAAGTATTTATACGTTAGAGAAATTAGCTTTTTAATCTTATGAGTTACAAATATTTTTTTTTTCCAACTGGACACCTGTATTTGAATTTTGGTATGGTGTTTTTAGCCATGATTACATTTTTGAAAATGTAATTTTAATATCAATCTTTTCTTTCATGGCATATTTTGAGTCATAATTTGAAAGACTTTCTCCATTCCAAGATTTTAATTAAATTTTTCCTTTTTTTTTACTATTATTGCAGTATACATATGTATGCCATGTGCATTTCCAGTTTTACATGCCCCAATTCCAACCTTGTTTTTCCTTTCAGAAAACAATATTTCTGACATATTTATCATCTTGACATTTTCCAAAATATTCTCTACTTCCCTGTTTCTGTGTCTTTTCATGAGAAAGTCTTTCTTTTCGGATATCCTATCTTTCTCCTGGATCCATAGTTATTTATGAAGACCTTAAGGTCCATCTAAACCTCCAAACCTTCCAAGCATTCTTTCTCTGATGGCCTAACCCCTCCTTTCTCCATCTTCATTTAATTATTTGCACCTCAATTATAATAATTATCAAGTTTGCCTTTAAAACTGTATTGTGTTTTGGTCTTCCCCAATAGAATGAAAGCTCTTGTAAGGCAGGAACTGTGGCTTTTGCATCTTTTAATTATCCATGCACCTAACATGTGTTTTCCAAGTAGTATATCCTCATACATCAACTTTAATTTCTTTACATTCATCTTTTTTTCCTTTTCTCTTATTATTTTCCTGATTTTCACCACCTCAGTTTTTTATTATTCTTTCTCTTTCTTTGTCTCAAAATATATATTTCAAAGTCAATTTTTATAAAACCTTTTCTGGCAGCAAATATAGCACCCTGAAACACCCCAACATAATAGTTTTTGGTAAATGACTCCTAATTTCCCTGACCTGCTCCCATTAATGATCCACTTTGAGTCATAATTAGAAATAGAAATGTTTTGCCTATACCTAATTTATAAAATAATTCACCCATGTTTTCTTCCAGTACTTATTTGATTTCATATTTTTACATTTGGATCTCTGATCCATTTAGAGATTACTTTTTCTTGTTTCTAGTGTGAAAAATAAGCTTATATATCTTGGGATCCCCTGCTGGTGCAGTGGTTAAGAATCTACCTGCCAATGAAGGGGACATGGCTTTGAGCCCTGGCCCAGGAAGACCCACATGCTGCGGAACAACTGAGCCCATGCACCACAACTATTGTGCCTGCACTCTAGAGCCCACGAGCCACAACTACTGGAGCCTGCGCACCTAGACACCATGCTCCACAACAAGAGAAGCCACTGCAATGAGAAGCCTGTGCACCACAATGAAGAGTAGCACCTGCTCACTGCAACTAGAGAAAGCCCACACACAGCAAAAAATATCCAATGAAGCCAACAACAAAAAATTATATATCTTAATAAATATTTCCCTTATTTGAGGAACACTTTTATTTAATTTCTGGAATATGAATCCACTCATTTATTATTTTATTTTCAATAAACGAGGTTTCTCTTTCATCCTGAGTATTTCATATGATTCTTTGTCCTTTATATCTGCCTGTACTCTTTTTTTTTTTTTTTTAATTTATTTTTGGCTGTGTTGGGTCTTCGTTTCTGTGCGAGGGCTCTCTGTAGTTGCGGCGAGTGGGAGCCATTCTTCATCGTGGTGCGTGGACCTTTCACTATTGCGGCCTCTCTTGTGGCAGAGCACAGGCTCCAGACGCGCAAGCTCAGTAGTTGTGGCTCACGGGCCTAGTTGCTCCGCATCTGCCTGTACTCTTAAAGTTAATGGGTTTACACTAACATTCTCACAAGGAAAGTTTAAAAAATATATTTATTTCCTTCATTTCATTTTGTTCATCTTGCCTAAAGGGATAGGTTTCATATGCCTCCCTTTTTTTTCTAAAGTTACCTTAATGATAAGTCATTTCTACCTGTTTTATATGAAGGACTGAAAGTTTTCAATTAAATTTTCCCTAGTTGGTAGTGGATAGCCAAAATGCACATAATAATGGGGAGTCATGACTGCCTTAAAATTCTCTCTAGCCACTGTATCCCAAAGCTTGTTTGGGAAGCACAAGTGTCCTTTGACACTTTAATAAGTGTATCAGTGAGAGTGCTTTGTGCTATAAGTATTAACTAGTTCAAATAGCTATGACTTAAACAAAATAATTTATATCACCTGTGACAAGAAGTATTGAGGTAGGTAACTCCAAAATGGTTAATTAAGGAGTGCAAAGATGTGAAAGACCCAAGTTCCTTTCAACTCTGTTTTGCCATCTTCCATACATCAATTATATTCCCCTTAATAATAATGAAATGACTGCAGAAAATCCAATGTCTCATGTAGACATAAACATAACCAAAAAGAGACAGAAGACAGAGAGAGAGATTGATTTCCTATTAAGTGTCTGTACTTGCTAGAGTGGAAAAAAAAAAAACTTTTCCCCGAATTAGAACTTTTGCCTCAAAATTTAATTGGCCTGTTCCTTAGTTGGAAGAAAAGCTGGAAAAATGTAGTAATTGGCATTTTCCATCTTGCTAATAGAAGGTTGCTTTTATTAGCATAGAGGAAAAGGGACAAGAGTATGATTGCTAGGTAGGTTTCCATCATTGTCAAACACAAAATAGTTTCTCTTAAAAAGTGTTCTTTGGTCAAGAATTTGAGGAAGTGATGGTTCAAAGATAAACATGTTTCCTTACTGCAAGATTTCTAAAAGTTATTATGGTAATGTGTGTCATGACTCTCCAAGACAGAGATAACTTGTGTAGTAGGTCAAACTTATTAACTATGGAGAATTTTTTCTCTTGGACCTATTATTAATATTTCATTAACAACAAAGAAACAAAGAGTACAAAACAAAACAAAATACTAGTGTTCTGAGGAATACGGTTTTGTAAATGTTGCTTTAAGCATATATTGCACATATTTTATCTATTTTTGTATAAACATACTTCAACTTCCATAAATCTAACTTTCAAATATCCTGCATGTTCATGTGTAATAAATGATATCTTTAAGCTCCATGTATCAGACTCAGACTTTTATATATTAGCTTCCAGCCAAAGATTTAGCCAAGTTTGTGAAGTCTTTTTGTCTTTGTAGAGGATGCTTGGGGTGTTATTTAAATATTTTATTATGATTTGCCCTTTTTAAAATAAAAGTGGATGAGACATAGGAAAATTAAAGTGTTCATACTAGTGAAAGTATGTATATCTCACAAGTTCCATGAAGTTGGTTTAAGTATGGAAATGTTATATGACATAAGAAGTGAATATTTAGTTAATTAATTGAATAAAGGAGGAAAGTTAAATATTGTATATAATACTGTTATTAAGTCAATGAAGATTGTGTCTAAAAACAAGTTATAAGTGGAAATTTTATCATAATTTGATTCTTGGGAAATGAGCTTCTTCATCCTGTGGTATTAAGTACTGTCTTCCCTCAGCCCAACATCACCCACTATACAATCGCAGCCTCCTGCAGGTACTCTAATCCTCCTCTCTGAGTCAATAAACCCCATTCAGGCAGGATATTCACTCTGCCATGACTAGTCAGTGCATTTGGGGCATGATATTATCAGGAAGTAGCTTTCTCTTTCTTCTCTGATCATGAAAAGGTAAACTTACCTTATTTACAATTTTAATGTTAGTCCTCTTTGATATTTGGGCTTTCTCTGTCCCCTCAGGTTCTCATGCCTGGGAAGAGTCTAACTATATACTGGATGCATGTTTCCTTCTTGACGTCTACCAATTCCATTCTTTTTCTGTTTCTTTTTCTCTTATCTCCTTAGTTTTGCATCAAACTACTACTGTTGGTTAACAGCCTAAACTGAACTTAAACTGCCTGCGCCTAATCTTGAGTACTATTGTGAACCATACTTCGAGAGCCATAGTCCCAAACCCATGCCCAAGTCTGCAGTTCTTTCTCAGTTACTACTGACTCCTTCCTTCCTTGGCTTGGGTATTAATTTAAATCCTCATTTGATGTACTCTGATTTATTTTAAGTCTTCAACTTAATGTAATGGAAATTTAAAATAATTTTGTTGCCTATGACTTGAGTTTAATTTTACCTTTGTTAAAAGGGACAAATAGGCATAATGATGATTCTAAAATTGGTACACAGAGGTGGAATGTGGGAAACATATCAGAACAATTTGGAAAGAATAGTTTTTCCAACTAAATAATCCCTACTTCCCCAGATTCTGATGCACCCACAGAGGCCTTGTACCACCCTTCTGTCACCTCACTCTTCATTCTCCATGCATGCAAATTACTATCTAGTGAGCAGCTGTTATTGATGGAAGTACATTGTATACCTTGATTATATAGGTTATATTATAGAAAATAGATTGAGAACCACTGGCCAATAACTTCTAAATATATCAGGATGAATTCAGAGTTTACAGCATTATTAAAATTTATTTATTTAAATCACAAATACTACTGTGGACAAGGTACAGTGGGTTATGCAAATCAATAGAATCGATGGATCCTTTATTTAAAATTCATGTTCTATTTGAAAAGATGAGGTAAATAGTAGCAACTTCAAATATCAATTTATTATTTTCTTAAAAGGATGTAGAGTTATGCTTTTTGTCCTTTAGTTTTTTCTTTTATTCTTGATCAGTAACACTGGATATAAAGTTCTCATTTTATCTAAAGCAGTTTAGTGCTAATGAGCAAAAAGAAGCAATTAAAAATGTTGTGCTACAATTGAGCAGGTGAGGTGAGATTTTCTCACACTGAGGACACCGTGGCAGACGAGAGGGACACACATATCCTTGGAAGAAAGCCAGCTTATTTATGGGATTTGACCATGCAAAACTTGTTGAAATCCCACTAGGACATCAAATGCCACATTATAATATCTTTACTGAAACCTCCATCATCCCATTTCTAAACAGTGTTTTCTTTCTTTCTTTCTTTCCTTCCTTCCTTCTTTCATTTCTTTCTTCATCTTTCTTCTTTTTTTAATTATGCATTTTCATTTATAACAAAATACAATAGAGGGGGATATATTTTGGGGTCACCTTTTTTATTAATGATTACTATTTTGGTTAAACAGTGCATTACCAAAGGAAATACTCATGTAGATGTATCAGCATTGTTTTCCAAATACTAATTGATTAAAATATTTTGTTTTATCATAAAAATGTTAGAGATTAATACTCAGAAATATATCTTTCTAAAACGCTGTTAAAAGTTTGAAGATTCTTTTTCTAGAGAAGGGAGATCAAGCTGGCAGAGTAGCAGGATACTGAGCACAACTCCCCCTATTAACACATCAAAAATATATGTATATGGGGAGCAACTCACACTGAAAACAACCTGGAGGCTGGCAGAAACACTCCTCTACAACCAAGTTTGTAAAGAATGATCCACAGGGAATCAGGTAGGAAGGGAGGAGAAGTTATCAGTTTGCACCTCTAGCAGGGGACACATAAGAGGAGGGATATGTCACAGGCCCAGGATTCAACTCTGCAGAGTGAGGAGTTTGAGCCACATATTAGGCACACCAGCCCTGGGGTCCAACACAAGGGCGATGAGTCCCTTTACATAGTTTGAAGACCAGTGAGACTTACTAGAGTGCAATACAAAAGCAAGACTCTGCTCATGAAAAGCATGCATGCACACTTGCTTACTCCTGGGAATAGTGCAGAAGAAGCAGATATTTCCTGTGGCCACCACAGCCTGCAGCCCAGCCAGCATGGGACACCTGCTCCAGCCTTTCTTTCTCTGGCACAGTTCTCCACTAAGGCAAAGTTTCCATTGCCAAGGAGAGTGTGTATACTGAAAGGGAACAGAGCCAGGTTGGACCTGACTCTGCCTCTGAACAGGACAAAGGCAGCCATTAACAGCACACATGCAAAGGCAGGAGAAAAACTGTCTGGGACTCTGACCAGCTTCCCAGCACCATCCCAATGTGCACCCTAGCCTGCACCATGCAACTGGTCCAGTCTCTCTTGCTTCAGCACTCCTTTCCAGTCAAGTAGAGGCTGCTGTTGCCAAACCGAGTGTACACACTTAGAGAGAATAGAACTAGCACAGACTCAAACCTAAGAGCTTCTGATCCAGCACCTTGGGCCCCAACTTTGCCCCCAATAGCGTGGTGATTCCTACTAATCACAGGAAAAGCCATGGCTCACACATAGCTCTGGCTCTAGCTCCCCTCACCAACTCCAGCTCAACCTCCTACCAAGGTGGAAGCTGCCAGTGCATCTCAGAGGAAGAAATGACCCATGCTCATTTCAGATGCAGCTCTCCCACCAAAGCCAGTGGACACATGCAGACTGCATAGGAATACTCTCACACAATGAAACCAATTCAAGACTGGGATAGGTAACTGTTTTACCTAATTTCTTAGAGACAAAGAGAGTTTAAAAAATGAGAAGACAGAGTAATATATTTCAAATGAGAGAACAAGAAAAAACTGAAAAGGAAAACGCCTAATGAAACAGAAATAATTTACCAGATAGAGTTCAAAACAATAGTAATAAATATAAAAATGTTAACTAAACTTTAGAAAGGAATATATAAACTCAGTGAGAATTTTAACAAGGAACTAGAAAATATTAAAAAAATACCCAATCAGAAAAGAACTATTCAATAGTTGAAATAAAAAACACACTAGAAGTAATTAACAGGAGACTAGGTGATAGAGAAGAATGTGTAAGTAATCTGGAAGATATAATAATGTCAATCACCCAATCAGAATAGCAACAAGAAAAACCAATTTAAAATAAATGAAAACAATCTAAGAGAACACTGAGATAACATTAAGCATACCAACATTTGCAAAATAGGGGCCCCAGAAGAAGAGAGACAGGAGGAGGTCAAAAATGTATTTGAAGAAATTATGGCTGAAAACTTCCCAAACCTGAGGAAGGAAACAACTATCCAGGTATAGGAAACACAGAGGGCCCCAAACAAGATAAACCCAAACAGACCCATATCAAGACAGCATAATTAAAATGGCAGTAGTCAAAGATAAATAAGGTATTCTAAAGGCAGCAAGAGGAAAACAAAGAGTCATATAAAAGAGAATTCCCATAAGGATATGAGCTGCTTTTTCTGCAGAAACTTTGCAAGCCAGAAGGAAGTGGCATAATTTATTCAAAGTGCTGAAAGGGAAAAACCTGCAACCTAGGATACTCTATCCAACAAGATTATCATGTAGAATAGAAGAAGAGATTAAAAAAAACTTCTCAGAAAAGAAACACTAAAAGAATGTATCAATACTAAACTTACCCTAAAAGAAATGTTAAAGGTTCATCTTTAAGTGGAAAAGAACTAAGAAATTATAGGAAAGAAAAAATCCCCTTAAGAAAGGCAAATCTGTGGTAAGGACTGAGGATCAACTACTTATATAAGTCAGCACAAAGATTAAAAGACAAAAATTGTATATACAACTATAACTATGACAAACACTTAAGGGATGGACATGAAGATGTAAAATATGAAATCAAATATACAAAACTGATTTTGGGAGTAAAAAATGTAGATCTTTTAAAAATCTGTTCAAACTTAAATGACTATCAGCTTAAAACAAGTAGATATAGTTCTAGACCAACATATAAGAACCTCATGGTAACAACAAGTTAAAAACTTACAATAGACACACAAAATCTTAAAAAAGGAACACAAACATAGTAGTAAAAAATCATCAAACCACAAAGGAAGAAACAAAAAGAAGAAGAAATGAACAAAAAAGAACTACAAAAACAACCAGAAAACAAGTAATAAAAAGACAATAAGTGCATACCTATCAATAATTACTTTAATGTCAGTGGGCTAAATGGTTCAATCAAAAGATATAGCATGGCTGATTGGATAAAAAATACAAGACCTTTTATATGCTTCCTACAAAAGACTCACTTCACAGCTAAATACTCACAGATGGAAACTTAATGGATGCAAAAAGATATTCCATGCAAATGAATATGAAAGAAAAAGAAAGCTGGGATAGTGATCCTCATATCAGACTAGTAGACTTTAATCCAAATTATATAGTAAAAACCAAAGAAGGAAATTATGGGGACAACCAAGAAGAGGATATAACATTTGTAAACATATATGCACATAATATGGGAACACCTAAATATACAGAGCAAATATTAAAAGACATAAAGGGAGAAATTGATATTAATACAATAATTATAGGGGGCTTTAATATCTCAGTTACATCAATGGACAGATCATCCATACAGAAAATCAATAAGGAAACAGCGACCTTAAAAGACACATTAGACCAGGTGGCCTAATGGATATCTATAGGACATTCCACTCAAAACCAGGAGAATACACATTCTTTTCAATTGGGCATAGAACATTCTTCAGGATAGACCACATGCTAGGCCACAAAACAAGTCTGAACAAATTTAAGAGGAGAGAAATTATATTAAGCATATTTTTATGACAATTGTATGAAAGTAGAGATCTATTACAGGAAGAAAAATGGGGAAAACACAAACATGTGGAGACTAAACAACATGCTACTAAAAAACCAATGGGTCAATGAAGAAATCAAAGAGGAAATCAGAAAATGAAAATGAATACACAAAATTTATAGGATGCAGCAAAAGCAGTTCTAAGAGGGAAGTTTGTAGCAGTAAAAGCCTGCCTCAAGAACCAAGAAAAATCTCAAATAAACAACCTACCCTACCATATAAAGGAATTAGTAAAAGAACTAAAAAAGCCCAAAGTCAGCAGAAGGAAGGAAATAATAGATATGAGAGTGGAAATAAATAAAACGAGACCCCTCAAAAAAGGAAAATATCTATGAAACTAAAAACTGTTTTTTTTAATAAACAAAATTAATAAGCATTTAACCAGGCCATTTAGGAAAAGAAGAGAAAGGACCCAAATAAACAAAGTAAGAAATGAAAGAGGAGAAATTGCATATGCTATCACAGAGATACAAAAATTCATAGGGCAATACTATAAACAGTTATATGCCAACAAACTGGACAACTTAGAAAAAAAATTTCTAGAAATAAACAATCTCTGAAAACTGAACCAGGAAGAAATAAATAATCTGAGCATACTGATCACTAGTAGTGCAATTGAATCAGTAATCAAAAAACTCCCAGCAAGCAGAAGTCCAGGACTGCACAGCTTAACAGGGGAATTTCACCAAACATAGAAAGAAGAGTTAATACCTATCCTTCTCAAATTATTCTAAAAAATTGAAGAGGATGGAAAACTCCCAAATTCATTCTATGATGCCACAATTACCCAGACACAAAATCAGACAAAGACACTACAAGAAAAGAAAATTACAGGCCAATATCTCAAATGAAGACAGATGCAAAATTCCTCAACAAAATATTAGCAAACCGAATCCAACAATATATAAAGCAGATCATAAACCATCATCAAATGGTATTTATTACAGGGAGGCAAGGATGGTTCAGTATTCAAAAATACAAGAATGTGATAAACCACATTAACAAAATGAAGGATTAAAATCACATCATTATCTCAATAGATGCAGAAAAGTCATTTGACAAAATTCAATGTGCATTCATAATAAAAACTCTCATCAAAATTTGTATAGAGGGAAAATATCTCAAAATAGTAGTCAATTTATGACAAACCCTCAGCTAAATATCATACTCAATGGTGAAAAGTTAAAAAATTTTCCTCTTAACTAAGGATCAAGACAAGCATGCCCACTCTTACAACTTCTATTTAACATAGTATTGGAAGTCCTAGACACAGCAATTAGACAAGAAAAATAAATAAATTGGAAGGGAAAAAGTCAAACTATCACTGTTTGCAGATGACATGATACTTTATATAGAAAACCCTAAAGTCTCCACCAAAAAACTGTAAAAACTACTAAGTGAATTCAGCAAAGTTGCAGATACAAGATTAATATACATAAATCTGTTGCTTCTCTGTACACTAATAATGAACTATCAAAAGGAGAAAGTAAGAAAACAATCTCATTTAAAAGCATATCAAAATAATAAAATAAGTAGGAATAAACTTAACCAAACAAGTAAAAGTCCTATACTCTGAAAACAATAAAATACTAATGATAAAAGTTGAAGATGATATTAAAAGTGGAAAGGTATCCTGTGTTCATAGATTGGAAGGGTTAATACTTTTAAATGTCCATACTACCCAAAGAAATCTACAGATTTAATGCAATCCCTAACAAAATACCCATGACATTTTTTTTAGAGAACTAGGACAAATAATTCGAAAATTTATATGAAAAAGAAAAGACCCTGAATTGCCAAAGCCTCTTGAGAAAATAGAACAAAGCTGGAAGCCTTGTGCTCCCTGAATTCATACTATATTACAAAGATACAGTAATCAAAATACTGTGGTAGTGGAACAAAAACAGACACAGAGATAAATGGAACAGATTAGAGAGTACAGAAATAAATCCTCATACTTATAGTCAATTAACTAATGATAAAGAAGGCAAAAATTTAAAAAGGGAAGAGCCTGTCTCTACAAATAAGTGGTGCTGGGAAAACAAAGCTAAAAGTAAAAGAAAACAATTAGAATATTTTCTCACAAAAGGGATTCAAGACTTCAATGTAAGCCCAGGAACCATAAAACTCCGAGAAGAAAACATAGGCAGAACACTCTTTGACATAAGTCATAACAATATTTTTGTTTGCATTTGTGACCTCAGGCAAAGGAAGAATAAGCAAAACAAAAAAATGGGACCTAATTAAACTTGAAAACTATTGCACAGCAAGGGAAACCATTGATCAAACAAAAAGACATCTTAATGAATAGGAGAAAATATTTGCAAATGATATAACCAATAAGGGATTAATACCCAAAATATTTAAACACCTCATACAACTCAAAAACAAACAAACAACTCAAGTTATAAATTGGCAGTTGATTTGAATATACATTTTTCCAAAGAAGACATGAAGATTGCCAACAGACACAGGAAAGGATGCTCAAAATTGCTAATCATCAGAGAAATGCAAATAAAACTGCAATTACCTCACATCTGTCAAAATGGCTATCACCAAAAAGACCACATGTAACAAATGTTGGCAGGATGTGGAGAAAAGGGAACCCTTGTACACTGTTGGGAACACTTCCCACAATAACTAAGTGCAGCCACTATGGAAATTCCTCAAAAAAATTAAAAATATATCTACCATATAATCCAGCAATTCCATATTTCAGTATATATTCGAGGAAAACAAAAACACTAGTTTGAAAACATATATGCACCCTTAGGTTCATAGTAGCATCAATAGCCAAGATATTGAAGAAACCTAAGTACCCATCAGCAGAGGAAGGAATAAAGAATATTTGGTGTTGAGGAGACCTTCACAATGGCGGAGGAATAAGACGTGGAGATCACCTTCCTCCCCACAAATACATCAAAATACACCTACATGTGGAACGACTCCTACAGGTTCGTAGTTCCTGTTGTTTTTGGTATCTGTCCCCAGTGGCTAAGGTCGGTTCAGTGGGTTGTGTAGGCTTCCTGGTGGAGGGGTCTAGTGCCTGTGTTCTGGTGGATGAGGCTGGATCTTGTCTTTCTGGTGGGCACGTCCACGTCTGGTGGTGTGTTTTGGGGTGTCTGTGGCCTTATTATGCTTTTAGGCAGCCACTCTGCTAATGGATGGGGCTGTGTTCCTGTCTTGCTAGTTGTTTGGCATAGGGTGTCCAGCACTGTAGCTTGCTGGTCGTTGAGTAAAGCTGGGTCTTGGTGTTGAGATGGAGATCTCTGGGAGATTTTCGCCATTTGGTATTACGTGGAGCTGGGAGGTCTCTTGTGGACCAGTGTCCTGAAGTTGGCTCTCCCACCTCAGAGGCACAGCCCTGATGCCTGGCTGGAGCACCAAGAGCCTTTCATCCACACGGCTCAGAGTAAAAGGGAGAAAAAATAGAAAGAAAGAAAGAAAGAAAGAAAGAAAGAGGGTAAAATAAAATAAAGTAAGATAAAGTTATTAAAATAAAAAAATAATTATTAAGAAAAAAAGAGAAAAAATTAAAGTAAAAAAAACAAACGGATGGACAGAACCCTAGGACAAATGGTGAAAGCAAAGCTATACAGACAAAATCTCACACAGAAGCATACACATACACACTCACAAAAAGAGGAAAAGGGGAAAAAATAATATATCTTGCTCCCAAAGTCCACCTCCTCAATTTGGGATGATTCGTTGTCTATTCAGGTATTCCACAGATGCAGGGTACGTCAAGTTGATTGTGGAGTTTTAATCTGCTGCTTCTGAGGTTGCTGGGAGAAATTTTCCTTTCTCTTCTTTGTTCGTACAGCTCCCAGGGTTCAGCTTTGGATTTGGACCCGCTTCTGCGTGTAGGTCGCCTGAGGGCGTCTGTTCTTCGCTCACACAAGACGGGGTTAAAGGAGCAGCTGCTTCGGGGTCTCTGGCTCACTCAGGCCATGGGGAGGGAGGGATACGGATGTGGGGTGAGCCTGCAGCAGCAGAGGCTGGGGTGACGTTGCGGCAGCCTGAGGCGCGCCATGCTTCTCCCGGGGAAGTTGTCCCTGGATCACGGGAGCCTGGCAGTGGCGGGCTGCACAGGCTCCCGGGAGGGGCGGTGTGGATAGTGACCTGTGCTTGCACACAAGCTTCTTGGTGGCGGCAGCCACAGCCTTAGCGTCTCATGCCCGTCTCTGGGGTCCGCGCTGATAGCAGTGGCTCGCGCCTGTCTCTGGAGCTCGTTTAGGCGGCGCTCTGAATCCCCTCTCCTCGCGCACCAGGAAACAAAGAGGCAAGAAAAAGTCTCTTGCCTCTTCGGCAGCTCCAGACCTTTTCCCGTACTCCCTCCCGGCTAGCTGTGGTGTACTAACCCCTTCAGGCTGTGTTCACGCCGCCAACCCCAGTCCTCTCCCTGCAATCCGACCGAAGCCCAGCCCCCGCCCACCCTGGCAGGTGAGCAGACAAGCCTCTTGGGCTGGTGAGTGCTGGTCGGCACTGATCCTCTGTGCGAGAATCTCTCCGCTTTGCCCTCCGCACCCCTGTGGCTGTGCTCTCCTCCATGGCTCTGAAGCTTCCCCCCTCTGCCACCCACAGTCTCCGCTCACGAAGGGGCTTCCTAGTGTGTGGAAACCTTTCCTCCTTCACAGCTCCCTCCCACTGGTGCCGGTGCCGTCCATATTCTTTTGTGTCTGTTTTTGTCTTTTTTCTTTTGCCCTACCCAGGTACGTGGGGAGTTTCTTGCCTTTTGGGGGGTCTGACGTCTTCTGCCAGCATTCAGGGGGTGTTCTATAGGAGCAGTTCCACGTGTAGATGTATTTCTGATGTATCTGTGGGGAGGAAGGTGATCTCCGCATCTTACTCTTCTGCCATCTTCCTGCCTTTTCGAACAACTCCTACAGAACACCTACTGAACACTGACAGAAGACCTCACACTTACCAAAAGGCAAGAAAATCCCCAAGTACCTGGGTAGAGCAAAAGAAAAAAGAAAAACAGAGACAAAGGAATAGGGGTGAGACCTATGCCTCTGGGAAGGATCTGTGAAGGAGGAAAAGTTTCCACACACTAGGAAGCCCCTTCACTGGTGGGGACGGAGGGGGGAAGCTTTGAAGCCACAGAGGAGAGCACAGAAACGGGTACAGAGGGCAATGTGGAGAGATTCCTGCACAAGGATCAGTGCCGACCAGCACTCACCAGCCTGAGAAGCTTGTCTGCTCACCCACTGGGGCAGGTGGGGGATGGAGCTGAGGCTCATGTTTTAGAAGTCAGACCCCAGGGAGAGGATTGGTGTTGGCTGTGTGAAGACAGCCTGAAGGGGGCTAGTTCACCACAGCTAGCTGGGAGGGAGTCTGGGAAAAAGTCTGGACCTGCCAGAGAGGCAAGATACCATGGTTTGGGGTGCACGAGGAGAGGGGTTTCCTGCTCCATATACCCACAGATGGCACAGCACCACCTAAGCAAGCTCCAGAGACAGGCATAAGCCATGGTTATCATCTCAGACCCCAGAGGTGGGCATGGACATCTACCACTGCTGCCACTGCCACCAAGAATCCTGAAAGCACAGGTCACTAACCACAGCCCCCCAGGTGTCTGTGCAGCACACCACTGCCAGGGTCCCATGATCCAGGGCCAACTTCCCTGGGAGAACACACAGCACACCTCAGGCTGTTACAATGTCACGTTGGCCTCTGCCACCACAGGCACACCCTGCATTCCAATTATGACTACTGTACCCCTCCCTCTCCCTGGCCTGAGTGAGCAACAGAGCCCTAATCAGCCACTGCCTTAACCTCCTCCTGTCTGGGCAGAGAACAGATGCTTGAGGGTGGCCTACATGCAGAGGTAGGGCCAAAACCAAAGCTGAAAGCCAGGAACAGGGCAAACAAAGAAGAGAAAGGGAAAGTTCTTTGTGCAGCCACAGGAGCAGTGGATTAAATCTCTGCAATCAGCTTGATAAACCCTGCATCTGTGGAATACCTGAATAGACAACAAATGTTCCCAAAACTGAGGTGGTGGACGTTGGGAGTAACTGTAGACTTGAGGTTTGCTTTCTGTGTTTGATTTGTTTTCGGTTTTATGTTCATCTTAGTTTACTATTTAGTGCTTGTTTTCATTGGTGGGTTTGTACATTGGTTTGGTTGCTCTCGTTCTTTTCTCCCCCCTCTTTCTGTGAGTGTGTGTGTATATGTTTCTTTCTGTGATTTTGTCTCTTTAGTTTTGCTTTCACCATTTGTCTTGGGATTCTGTCTGTTCCTTTTTTCATTGTTTGTTTGTTTTCTTTTTCTGAGTGTGTGGGTATGTTTCTTTGTGTGATTTTGTCTGTTTAGTTTTGCTTTTACCATTTGTTTGGGGTTCTGTCTGTTTAGTTGTTTTTTTTTCATCCTTTTCTTCTGTGCAGTGCAGCTGGCAGGGACTTGGTTCTCCAGCTGGGTGTTGGGCCTAGGCCTCTGAGGTTGGAGAGCCAAGCCCGGACATTGGACCACCAGAGACCTCCTGGTCCCATGTAATATTAATTGGCGAGAGCTCCCCCAGAGACCTCTGTGTCAACAAAAAGACCCAGATCCACCCAACAGCCAGCAAGCTCCAGTGCTGTATGCCCCATGCCAAACAACTAGCAAGACAGGAACAAAACCCCACCAATTAGCAGAGAGGCAACCTAAAATCATGCTAAGTTCACAGACATCCCAAAACACACCAAAAGATGTGGTCCTGCCCATGAGAGGGACAAGATCCAGCCCCAACCACCAGAACACAGGCACCGGACAACTCACCAAGAAGCCAACACAAGCCACTGATCCAACGTCACCCACTGGGGGCAGACACCAAAAGTTTGAGGAATTACGAACCAGCACCATACAAAAAGGAGACGCAAAACATAGTAAGTTAAAAAAAAATGAGAATACAGAGAAATATGCAGTAGAAGAAGGAGCAAAGTAAAAACCCACCAGACCAAACAAATGAAGAGAAAATAGGCAGTCTACCTGAAAAAGAATTCACAGTAACGTTAGTAAAGGTGATCCAAAATCTCACAAATAGAATGGAGAAAATACGAGAAATGTTTAAAAAGGACTTAGAACTAAAGAGCAAACAAACAATGATGAACAACACAATAAATGAAATTAAATATACTCTAGAAGGAACCAGTAGCAGAGTAACTGAGGTAGAAGAACAGATAAGTGACCTGGAAGATAAAATAGTGGAAATAACTGCCGCAGAGCAGAATAAGAAAAAAAAAATTAAAGGAATTGAGGACAGTCTCAGAGACATCGGGGACAACGTTAAATGCACCAACATTCGAATTATAGGGGTCCCAGAAGAAGAAGAGAATGAGAAGGGACTGAGAAAATATTTGAAGAGATTATAGTTGAAAACTTCCCTAGTACGGGAAAGGAGAGAGTCAATCAAGTCGAGGAAGTGCAGTGAGTCCCATACAGGATAAATCCAAAGAGAATCATGCCAAGACACATATTAATCAAACTATTAAAATTAAATACAAAGAAAAAAATATTAAAAGCAGCAAGGGAAAAGCAACAAATAACATACAAGGGAAACTCCAAGAGGTTAACAGCTGACCTTTCAGCAGAAACTCTGCAAGCCAGAAGGGAGTTGCAGGACATATTTAAAGTGATGAAAGGGAAAAACCTACAACCAAGATTACCCTACCCAGCAAGGATCTCATTCAGATTCAATGGAGATATTAAAACCTTTACAGACAAGCAAAAGTTAAGAGAATTCAGCACAACCAAACCAGCTTTACAACAAATGCTAAAGGAACTTCTCTAGGCGGGAAACAAGAGAAGGAAAAGACCTACAAAAGCAAACCCAAAACAATGAAGAAAATGGTAATTGGAGCATACATATCGATAATTACCTTAAATGTAAATATGTAAATGATAATTCACCAGATGCCAACTTGTCCTGCTATGGAATAAAAAACATGGTCTATATAAGTTCTACCTTGTTTATATGAATAGAAATAAATCTACCCCCCTCAGAAAGATCTTCCTATACTTGGGAGAAAAATTGATTTAATTATTGTAATGATGATTGTTTGAATTGTCATTAATATTTATAGCATATGTTTTAAAAATCTCCTAGAAAATTAGAGAGATCCAATATTTGAAATGGCAATAAAAAAATCAACACCTATCTCTATAAAAATATTAACAGAGAGGTGATAACCTAAGCCATTTATTTTTAAAGTTAGCTAAAAATAGAAAACATAATCAATAAAAAGTTTACACACTTAAGCTTGTTTCCTCCACATTATTAGGTAGGAATCATTAAATTATTTTTAGAATTATGCATTATAATTTTTATGTTTTAAAATTTAAACAACTGTGGGATAAGGGAAGCATTTATATTTTCATTTTTACAAAGGAAACAAAGTTTGAGCTAAATATTAATATAATTCCAGTTTTGACAAGCTTTATTCTTCCCCGAAGCAAATTCTCCCAACGACTATAACTCTCTAAATAAGTATGTATTTTCAAGTATTTTTATTCACACTCACAATTGAATGACTACTATATTGAGATCTTTTATTTGAGAAATATTGGGCAGGGACATATTAACATGCAAAAACCTTGTATGGCATTTTTTAATTCATTGATTAAAACGTTTGAAGTTTATGTGCTATCTCTATGTTTCAATAGAGTAAAATATGTCATTTAAAAGACTTTTAATTTCCATTAGAGCATTCCCAAATTCCTTAAGAATGTTAACTGAGTCTACCTAGCAAGAAGCAGCTTGAAGAGGTAAACAAAAGTAAAACAAACAAAACAACAACAAAAAACAAGTCTAGGGCTCTTTATCCCCTTAGTGATGTACACTTTAAAAAGTGCTGATACCTTTTGGTTCTCACTAATTCTATGTCCTCTAAACTTTTCTTCAAAATAATTGCTTTGTCTGTGTTGAAAAAAAAAAACAACAAAGAAGGTAAACATTAGATTATGTCATAGGACTTTTCTCTATATTTTTCTCTCAGTGGGTTAAAAGATTATATAAAGGGATCAGTTATTCAAATTTCAGCTGATAAAAATGCATAGGATATACTTCCAGCTCAGGCATAATGAAGTAGACTCATTTCTCCTTACACTTCTCCGCTAAGTAAAAATATAAACCCTGAAATTATCAAAAGAGGTGACCAAAGGAGAGCACTAACAGGTGGTGAGAAAGAGGTGAACTCATTTCAGACCCCAGGACTGGAAAAATAAGACAATGGCAGGGCATTTTATTTTGTGCTCCCAACAGAAAATAGTGAGCCAGACCTTGCACTTACTGACCCCCAAAATGACAGCAGGAGCTGGCTGTGGTAGGCTCATTCCTCTCTTAGATTGTCAGGAGTTTGCCACAACACTAGGCAAGTATGGCACAAAGAGAAAGGGAATCAGTAGGGAGCCCCACTAAAAATAAGTATCCAGGGGTGTTATTGTCCTTTTCTGCTAGGCCTTAGAGTCTACTTTTTCATCGAGAGATACTAGGCTGTCAGATTTGCAGTGGCAAGTGGAACTCAATCACAACAAACAGCCAACATGGGATGATTCTTTGTAGTCATGGAACTGAGACTCCTTTCCCCCACCAATAGACACCAGGTTGCCCAGCCTTGGGAAAGCAGTGCTGGGGGAATTTTATAACTGTAGATGCCTACATTAAAAAAAAAATAATATATATATATAGTCAGTCCCCTACCTACAAACCTTCAAGTTGTGAACTTTCAAAGAAGCGAACATGCGTTCGCATGTCCAATCACAAAAGTTAGTTCACGTGTCTGGTGTACATTGTCACATGTGTGCATCCTCTACGTGGTTGTGTTTTTGTGTACTTTACTGTACAGTGCTATATAGAGTACAGTATCTTTATTTCAAGTTCAGGATTATAGAAGCAAGCATAAAAACAGTGTTGATGTAGATGGTACTACTGTACTTTTCAAGGTACTGTACTGTAAGATTAAAAATTTTTATATTTTGTTTGTTTTTATGTATTATTTGTGTGAAAACTATTATAAACTTATTGGTATAAGTTTATTGGTATAAACTTATTGGTATAAACTTATTTGGTATACTGATAACAAAGTACAGTACAACATAGCCGATTGTGTTAGTTGGGTACCTAGGCTAACATTGTTGGACTTATGAACAAATTGGACTTATGAACACACTCTCAGAACTGAACTCACTCGTATGTAGGGGACTTACTGTATATAAAATCAAATGTAACTTTACACCTTGAGGAACTTAAAAGAAGAAAAAATTAAACCCAAAGCTAGCACAAGGAAGAGGATAATAAATGCTGTAGCAGAGACAAATAAAATAGAGAATAGAAAAACAATAGAAACAATAAAACAAAAGATTAGTTCTTTCAAAAGATCAACAGAATTAACAAAGCTATATCTAGACTAAAAAAAAAATAGAAAGAGAGAAGATACAAACACCTAAAATCAGAAAGGAAAGCAGAGACATTAATACCAATGTTACAGATATTAAAAAAGGACCATAAGATAATACTATGAATAATCATACACGAATTAGATGATATTGATTAAATGTAGAAACTCCTAGAAGCATACAAATTATCTAAACTGACTCAAGAAGAAATAGAAAATCTGAACAGACCTATCACAAGTAAAGAGATTTATTTAGTAATTAAAATTCAAAAAAGAAAAGTCCAGGACCAGAAGTCTTCACTGGTAAATTCTATTAAACCTTTAAAGATGAATTAACACAAATCCTTCTCAAATTTTTCCCAAAAATCCATTAAGAGGAAACACCCTTTGACTCGTTCTATGAGTCCAGTGTTATACTGATACCAAAGCCAGATAAAGATATCACAAAAAAATGACACAACAGTATCCTTTATGAATGTAAATGCAAATATTCTCAATAGTATCAAGCAGAATGCAGCAGCATATTAAAAGAATTAAACACAATAGCAGATTGATATTTATCCCAGGAATGTAATAGGGGTTCAACATATGAAAATTGATCAATGTAATTGACCAAAATAATAGAATGAAGGTAAAAAATAAATAACCACACATGGTCATCACAGTGCACACAGAAAAGGCATTTGACAAAATCCAACACCCTTTCATGATATAAACAATCAAAATACTAGAAACAGAAGAGATTTTTCTTAATAAGATAAAGGGCATTTATGAAAACTCCACAGTTTACATCACACTTTACAATGATTAATCATCCTCTTCCCTGCCAGAGCTACCAGGGGACACTTCTTGGATTTACTATAAGAACCTGGTGGGATTTCAAGAGGGAAAGCCAAAAAAACTGTGGAGGCCCCTAAGACTGTGGCAGTCAAGATTTTCTTACTTGGAACCTTGTCCACACTCAGCCTCCAGCAATTGTCAAAAATTAACATTTAGGCTTCCTACAAGTTTATACTTCAAGCAGCTTCTTCTTCAGATAATTGCTTTTATGATATATCCATGATATTGCTTTAATGAGCATGAGTCTTCAGAGTTCAGGGTGATGGGTTGCCCTGAAACCTCAGTTTTCTGATAGGTCCATGAAAAGTCATTGATTTCCAAATTGTCCACCTCTTTCCTATAGTACTGATAAGAGTGAAAATTTCCAAGATTTTACACGTCAGAGCTGAAACTGGAAATACAGGATAAAATTTTTATAATAGTCTATATTAAGTTGACAACAACTTAAGTTTGAATGCAACTTAAGTTTGAAAGCTCTACATTTTTACTTTCCCCTGTCCCCATGTTTCATTTTATGATGTCACATTTTACATCTCTTTATCTTGTGTATCCTTAAATAATTATTGTATTTACCATTATTTTATTACTTCCTTCTTTTAATTTTCATACCAGCATTATATGTGATTAAACAACTACCATCACAATATATTACATGTACAAGTGTGATTTATACTTTCATATATTTTCTTGTTATTAATTTGTATCCTTTCTTTTCAGGTTAAAGAAGTCCCTTTAACATTTCTTGTAAGGTCAGTTTAGTGGTGACGAACTCCTTTAACTTTTACTTGTCTGGAAAACTCTCCCTCCTTCAAATTTGAAAGTTAACCTTGTCAGGAAGAGTATTCTTGGTTGTAGGGTTTTTATTTCATCCCTTTGGAATATATCATGCCACTCCCTTCTTTTTAAAAAAATTGTATTGAAGTATAGTTGATTTACAATGTTGTGTTAATTTCTGGTTTTCAGCAAAGTGACTCAGTTATGCATATATATATATTCTTTTACACATTCTTTTAAATTATGGTTTATCACAGGATAGTGAATATAGCTCCCTGTGTTATACAGTAGGACCTTGTTTATCCATCCTATATATACTAGTTTGCATTTGCCAACCCAAAGCACTTAATCATTCCCTCCCCGACCCCCCCGTCTCCCTTGGCAACCACAAATCTGTTCTCTATGTCTGTGAGTCTGTTTCTGTTTCATAGATATGTTCATTTGTGTCATGTTGTACATTCCACATGGAAGTGATATCATATGGTATTTGTCTTTCTCTTTCTGACTTACTTCACTTAGTGTGATAATCTCTAGGTTCACCAATGTTGCTGCAAATGGCATTATTTCATTCGCTTTTATGGCTGAGTAATATTCATTGTCTATATATATATATATATATATATATATATATATATATATATATATATATATATATATATATATATATATACATACATATCACTTCTTCTTTATCCATTCATCTGTTGATGGATATTCAGGCTGTTCCATGTCTTGGCTATTATAAATAGTGCTGTTATTAACACAAAGGTGCATGTATCTTTTCAAATTATAGTTTTGTCTGGGTATATGTCCAGGAGTAGGATTGCTGGATCATATGGCAACTCTATTTTTAGTTTTTTTGAGGATCCTCCATACTTTTTTCCATAATGTTTACACCATTTTGCATGCAGCTGTCCAGTTTTCCCAACACCACTGGCTGAAGAGACTCTCTTTTCTCCATTGTACATCCTTGCCTCCATTGTCAAAGATTAATTGACTGTAGGTGTGTGGGTTTATCTCTGGGCTCTCTATTCTGTTCCATTGATCCATATGTCTGTTTTTGTGTCAAAACCACACTGTTTTGACTACTGTAGCTTTGTAGTATTGTCTGAAGTCTGGGAGGGTTATAACTCCTGCTTTGTTCTTTTTCCTAAGGATTGCTTTGGCAATTCTGTGTCTTTTACGGTTCCATATACATTTTAGGATTGTTTGTTCTAGTTCTGTGACAAATGTCATGAAGAGAAGTGGTGAAAATGGGCATCGTTGTCTTGATTTTAGTGAGAAGTCTTTCAGATTTTAGCAAGAAGCCTTTCAGCTTTTCACTGTTGAGTACTATATTGACTGTGGGTTTGTCATAAATAACCTTTATTATGTTGAGATATGTTTCCTATATACCCACTTTCATAAGAGTTTTACCTTGAATAAGTGTTGAATTTTATCTAATGCTTTTTCTGCATCTATTGAGATTATCATGTGGTTTTTGACTTTTATTTGGTTGATGTAGTGTATCACATTGATTGATTTGTGTACGTTGAAACATCTTTGTGACCCTGGGATGAATCCAACTTGGTCGTGTTGTATGATTTTTTTATGTATTGTTGGATTCAATTTGTTAATATTTTGTTGAGAATTTTTGCATCTATATTTATCAAAGATATTGGCCTGTAATTTTCCTTTTTGGTGATGTCTTTGTCTGGTTTTGATATCAGGGTGATGGTGGCTTCATAGCATATCTTTGGGAGTGTTTCTTCCTCTTCAATATTTTGGAAGAGTTTGAGAAGGATCAGTATAATTCTTCCTTGTATATTTGGTAGAATTGTCTGTGAAGCCATCTGGCCCTGGACTTTTGTTTGTAGGAAGTTTATTACAGACTCTATTTCACTTCTGCTAATCAGTTTGTTCAAGTTACCTATTTCTTCTTGATTCAGTTTTGGTTGGCTGTATGTTTCTAGAAAGTTATCCATTTCTTCTAAATTGTCGATTAGTTGACATATAATTGTTCATAGTAGTCTCTTATGATTTTTTTTTAATTTCTGTGGTATTTGTTGTGATTTCTCCTCTTTTATTTCTTAATTTGTTTATTTGGGTCTTCACTCTTTTCCTCTTGGTGAGCCTGGCCAGAGGATTTTCAAGTTTGTTTACCCTTTCAAAGAACCAGCTCTTTGTTTTATTGATTTTTTTCTATTGTTTTTTAAATCTATATTTTATTTATTTCCTGTCTGATATTTATTATATCCTTCCTTCTGCTGACTTTAGGTTTTGTTTGTTTTTCTTTTTCTAATATTTTTGATAGTGAGTTAGGTTGTTTATTTGAGATTTTTCTTGTTTCTTAAAGAAGAGCTGTATCACTATGAACTCCCCCCTAAGAACTGTTTTTCCTGCATCCTGTAGATTTTTTAGGGTTGTGTTTTCATTGTCATTTGCCTCAAGGTATTTTTTAATTTCTTCTTCTATTGTTCACCCATTGTTTTTTATTAGTGTGTTGTTTAGTCTCCATGTAATTGTTTTTTTCTTGTTTCTTTTTCTGAGGTTGATTTCTAGTTTCATGCCGTTGTGGTCAGAAAAGATGCTTGACATAATTTCTATACTCTTAAATTTGTTGAGGCTTGTTTTGTGCCATAGTATGTGGTCAATTCTAGAGAATGTTCTGTGTGTGCTTGAAAATAATGTGTATTCTGCTTTTTGGAATGTAATGTCCTGAAAATATCAATTAAATCTAACTGTTCTATTGTATCATTTAGATTCTCTCTTGCCTTATTGATTTTCTGTCTCAAAGATCTGTCCAAGGATGTGAGTGGGCTGTTAAAGTCCCCTACTATTATTGAATTCCCATCAATTTCTCCCTTTATGTCTGTTAGTATTTGTTTTATGTTTTTGGGTGCTCCTATATTGGGTACATATATGTTGAGGTGTGTAATATTTTCTTCTTGTATTGATCCTTTTATCATTATATAGTGTCCTTCTTTATCTTTCTTTATAGCCTTTGTTTTACAGTCTATTTTGTCTGATATGAGTATTGCAACCCTTGCTTTCTTGTCATTTCTGTTTGCATGAAATATCTTTATCCAGCCCCTCACTTTCAACCTATGTGTGTTCTTTGTCCTAAAGTGGGTGTCTTGTAGGCAGCATATTGTAGGCTCTTGATTTTTTAACCAATCTGCCACACTGTGTTTTTTGATTGGAACATTTATTCCATTGACATTTAAGGTAATTATTGATAGATATGTATTTATTTCCATTTTAAACCTTGTTTTCCCATTGATTTTAAATTTCTTTTTTGTCCCTTTCTTTTTCTTTTTGCTATTCCTTTTGTGGTTTGATGCTTTTCTTTTGTATTATGCTTATGTTCTATTTGGTTTTTTTGAATCTATTGTATGTTTCTGATTTGCAGTTTCCCTGTTTTTCAAGTATGTTAACCCCTTCCTATATCTACTTGCCTTAGTCTGGTAGTCATATAGGCTCAAACACATTCTAGAAAAAAAAAATCTGCATTTTCTTTCTCTCCTCCCCCACATTTTATAATTTTGATGTCCTCTTTTGCATATTCATTTTCGTCCTTTTGCTGTTCATTGTGGTTATCATCGCTTTAACAGAATTTTTTAATTTTTTTTTTAAATCTGGGTACTGACTTATTTAAGTAATTCACTTTCCAATCGTGATTTTCTTTTTCCTATAGATTCTTATGTCTTTCTTATTTAGAGAAGACTTTTCAATATTTCCTTTAGGATAGGTTTAGTATTGCTGTATTCTTTTAGGTTTTGCTTGTTTGAGAAATTCTTTAATTCTCCTTCTATTCTAAATTATAATCTTGCTGGGTAGAGTATCCTAGGTTGCAGATTTTTCCCTTTCAAGACTTTGAATATATCTTGTCAAGCCCTTCTGGCCTGCAAAGTTTCTGTAGAGAAATCAGCTGATAGCATTATCAGGGCTCCCTTGTAATTAACTCTTTGTTTTTCTCTTGCTACCTTTAGAATCCTCTCTTTAACTATTGCTATTTTTGTTATAATATGTCTTGGTGTAAGTCTGTTTGGTTTTATCTTGTTTGGGACCCTCTGTGCTTCCTGTACCTGGATATCTCTTTCCTTCTTTATGTTTGGGAAGTTTTCAGCCATAATTTCTTAAAATACATTTTTAATCCCTGTTTCTCTTTCTTCTCCTTCTGGGATCCCTATTATGCATAGATTGACATGCTTTATTTTATACCATAGGTCTCTTACATTGCTTTCATTTTTATTTTCATTTGGCTTTCTGTCTGTTGTTCTGATTGGGTGATTTCCATTATTGTATTTTTCAGATCACTTACTCATTCTTCTGCATTATTCATTCTGCTATTCATTGCCTTTCACTCAGCTTTCATCTTGGCACATGAATTTTCTTTTTCTTGGCTCCTCCTTATATTTTCTAGTACCTTTATTAAAGTAATCTGCATTTCTATCAATAGTCCTGAATTTCTTCAGTATTTTTATTATCTCCTTTTTGAACTCCGTGTCTATTAGACTGAAGAGATCTGTTTCATTGTTTGTTCTTTCAGGGGAATTCTCTTGATCTTTTATTTGGGAGTGGTTCCTCTGCTTCTTCATTTTACTTATATTTCTCTTGCTCTATGAGTTTAGGAGAAACAATTATCTACTGTGGTCTTAGAGAGCTGTTTTTTGGTGGAAGCATCCCTGTGTAGCCTGCACAGGTTTAATATTTTATGGTGCAAAGGCTCTTTTTATTGTGGTTGCCTGTTTCCACTTTCCTCAGTGTATGCTAGCCGTTATCCCCTTGATTGGAGGTGTGATGTGTGTTGCGGTGACCAGAGCCTGCACTGGATGTTGAGTGGGGTCTCCTCTTTGCTCTACTCTCTTTACCCTGTCAGGGGCCAGTTCTGTTCCCTAGTTGTTGGGGTAGAAGCCCCTAGATCTATTTCTGAGCTGCATTTTTGAGCTGCAGTGTGAGTTAGATGGGATTGGAGTGCTCCAACTGGGAGAGGAGCCACTGAGTATTCCTCTGACAGAGCTGTTCACTGGTGAGTGTGCCCTGTTGTGTCACCTGTCACATGTTGTGCCGGCTCACAAAGTACACTGTTGTTGGCTCTGTCCTAAGACTTATCTCAACCTTGGGAATGCCAGCAATCAGCCCTGATGCCCCTCAGGTGTTTTTTTCATGAGGCCACCATTGCAGATCCACTAAAGTCAGGTCTCAGGACTGCAGTAGTCACACACTTGGACCCACTGTGAGAGTTATGGAAGCAGCTCAGACCCTGGCCCAGCCCAGCCCCATGTGCATGGGCCCACAAAGCCCACAGCTGCTAATGCCAGACCCATCCCAGCTGTGGGAGCACCTGTTGTCCACTCAGATGTCCTGCAGGCACTGAATTTACAAAGCTGGTGACAGAGGTATTAATCTACGGCTCACACAGCCGCAGGGAAAGCTCTCAGCTCTGCTTCCTAATTTGCACAGCCCCTGGGGCTCAGTTGTCGTTTCAGCCCCACCTCTGCGAGTGGGCAACCCACTAGCATCTGCTCCTAGAGCCCATTGAGGTGACGGCTGGGGTGCAGGAGCCTGCTGAGGCAGGAACCCCGAGATGGCAGCTGGGGTGCATTCTCCTTGAGCCCACGGAGGCAAGGCTGCATACCACTCCCTTCTAACCTGCAAAGTTCTGCTGAAAAGTTAGTTGAGAGTCTTATGGTAGTTTCTTTGTACTTAACAAGTTGTTTTTCTCTTGCTGATTTTAAGGTTCTCCCCTTGTCTTTACCTTTTGACGATTTAATTTTAGTGTGTCTTGGTGTGGGTCTCGTTGGGCTCATTTCATTTGCAACTCTTTGGGCTTCCTGGGTCTATATATCTATTTCCCAGGTTAGAAAATTTTCAGCCATTATTTCTACAAATAAATTTTCTGCCCCATTCTCTCCCTATTCTCCTTATGGGATCTCTATAATATAAATGTTAGTCTGCTTGATGTTCCTTAAGTCCCTCAAGCTATCTTAAATTTTTTTCATTCTTTTTTCTTATTTCTACTCTAACTGGGTGAGTTCTTCTGCACTGTCTTCTAGTTGGTGAATTATTTCTTCTGCTTCATCTAGTCTGCTGTTGAACCCCTCTAGTGTATTTTTCATTTCAGTTATTGTATTCTTCAACTCTGTAACTTGTATCTGGTATTTTCTTATATTTTCTCTCTTTTTGTTGAAGACCTCACTGTGTTCATTCATTCTTCTCCTGAGTTTGGTGAGCATTTCTATGACTATTACTTTGAACTTCTTATCAGGTAACTTACTTATCTCCATTCCATTACAGTTTGTTTCCAGGGTTTTATCTTGTTCTTGTATTTGGAATATTTTCCTCTGTTTCTTCATTTTGCTTAACTCTCTGTGTTGGTTTCTATGCATTAGGTGAAACAGTCATCTCTCTCAGTTTTGAAGTGGCCTTGTGTAGGAGATGAATCTTATTCTTCAATCCTACCCTAGCACTCGATTGTTTCTTAAATCTTTTGATTGTCTAAGCAGCCAGTTTTATTTTTAGTATCTATCAGTTGTTGAGGGCACTCCAAGATCTATCAGTGTCCCAAAGGGAAGGATCTTAGTCAGAATCTAGGTTGGGGCTGGTTGGATGCCAGACTAAACCAGAACCTTTTAAAGTATACAAATATATATAGTCCTGTGGGACTGCAAGCATAAGCCCAGCTGACCACCAGAGTCAAGCAATATGGAGGTGTCCCTTGGACAGTAGTCACAAAAATCAGGGGTCCAGACCAGTGTATAAGCTCATCTCTGGGAAATACCAGTGAGCTCTAGAGAGGTAGAAGGTGCAAAGGTAGTGTTTCCTGACCTACATTCCCTGAGAGTACCTCCATAGTTTCCAAACTGTGTGCCAAACCTGAAGCCTACCCCTCAGATTGAAGTTCCAGGACAAACAAATAGGCCTCTTTTGCAGAGAACCTGGAAGTGTATTTCAGTCTGCAATCTTTGCAGTGCCCTGGGGTAGCCTGCCAAGAACTGTCTCTCTGATTGTTACAGTCCTGTGGGACCCAGGAATGCAAGCCCCTCTGGCCATTAAGGCCAGGTGATTGAGACATGTATAAGAGCTTTGCTCTGAGAGACGATGGTGCTCTGGAGTATAGCAGAGAGAGAGCACAAAGATGGTGTCCATCCTCTAAGTTCTCTGGAAACATTTATAGCCAGCCATTAGATGTAAGGTTAATTAGAAGCCTGCCCTTCAGGCTGCAGCTGTGATAAGCTATAGGCCTCTGTCACAAAAAGATTGAGCTTCTTGGTCTCTTGCCTCTTGCTGTGCCCTGATGGTGGTAGCTCTTTAAGAACTCTTTCTCCTTTGGTTATAGTCCCTTTGACCCGTGAGCATAAGCCCCACTAGGAACCAGAGCCTGGTAATGTAGAGGCAGCAGCACAAAAATCATGGAGGAGACAAGGTTATAAACACTTTTTTGGAAGATACCAAAAAGATGGAGCAAGACAGAGGGAGAGTACAAAGACTGTGTCCACTGGCCTCCATTCCTGAGAGCACCTCCATAGGCCCCCTTACCTGTGCCAAACCAAAAGCTTGCCCCTCAGGCCAAAACTCCTAAATGAGAAAATAGGCCTGTTTCTCAAAAAGACTAAGGGTGTGTTTCAGTCCGCTCTCTGTGCAGTGCCATTGGAGTGGTAATCTGCTAAGAACTGTCTCTCTGATTGTTACAATCCCATGGGACCCAGGAACACAAGCATTCCTGGCCTCCAAAGCCAAGCAATTAAGGGGCATCCCCTGTACTGCATCCACAAAACTTGGATCCCCCAACATAAAAATCAGGACACCAAACTCATGTAGAAGCTCCCCTTCAGGAAATATTGGAATGAGGCAGAGAGGGAGTGCAAAGATGGCAACTACTGAAAAAAGCAAAAAAAAAAGAAAGAAAAAGAAAAAATATAGCACCCATCAGCTTTAGCAAGGTAGAGAAGAGCATGAATATGTCACCCACTAGTTGGATGGAGGTAGAGAGGGTGTGCAAAGATGACACCTGCTGGGAAAAAAAAGAAATAAAAAGAAAAAAGGGAAAAAAAGGAAAGAATACACAAAAGAAAAATATGGCACCTACTGGCTTTAGCAAGGCAGAAAAATAGTGCATGTAGATGGTGCCTGCTGACTGTAGTGAAAAGATGGCACCTGTCTGGAAAAAGAAAAGATGATACCCACTGGCTTTAGTAAAATAGAGGGAGAGCGGGAAGATGGCATCCCTCAGTCTCCATCCCTCAAATTATCCCAGCAGGTCCCTGCCCTTCACTCTGATGCTTTAAAATTAGCAAATGAGTCTCTTTCATGTAAAGTCTGGGCACTTTTCAAAGGTTACTTTTGTGCTAGACCCTGTGGCAAGAGCATTTTAAGAGCCATTTCTGAGTTCACCACAGCCCTGCAGGTCTCATGGGCATGACTCCATTGTTTTTCAAAGCTAGATGTTTTGAGGCCTCATCTCTCAGGTGCAGGTCTTAAAAGTTGGGTGACCAATTTGGGGTATGAACCCTTTGCTTCTCAGGGAGAAGCTCTTGGTTTTGAGTTCCCTTCTGATTGTGGGTCATCATGCCAGGGGTGGGGTTTGTGGCTAGATTGGGTCTCAGTCTTTCCTACCCATTTCAATGTGTTTTTTTTTTTCATTTGGCTAATGTAAAGGGGCTGTTCCACTAGTTTTGGGGGGTTTTCCTAGAGGATTTTTTTCTACACGAAACTGTAGATTTTGTGTCTTCATGGGAGGAGGTGAGTTCAGGATATTTCTATGCCATTGTGAACTGGAACTCTCTCCAGGAATTTTTTAATATAATAATTTTTTTATTGAAATATATTTGATTCACAATGTTGTGTTAGTTTCAGGTGTACAGCAAAGTGATTCAGCTATTTATATATAAATCTGATTATATGTATTTTTTTTAAAATTCTCTTCCATTATAGGTTATTACAAGATATTGTGTATAGTTCCCTGTGCTATACAGTAGGTCTTTGTTGGTTATCTATTTTATATATAGAAATGTGTATATTTTAATCCCAAACTCCTTATTTATCCCTCACCCCAGGATAATATTTTTAATTCAAGACATTTGTAGCCATTTCTCCCTTCCTCTCATTTGCACTTATCACATTCTTTCTTGTATTATATGCACTTTCTACATATGCTACTGTTCTTGGCATTAAACTCCTTGACTGTATAATCTATTTCTAATTTATTTTTGTATTTCCTGTAGTGCTTAGAATGGTAGGCATTCCTTAAACATTCACTGAATAAATTGACTTTGGAATAGCACCTTATAGCTTGCAAGGAGATTTCAGGTATATAAACCCAGTTAAATAGTAGAACCTCTTAGATGAAATAAGCAGTATTACCCCACTCTACAAATTAGAAAACCAAGGCTCTGAGAGGTTAATTGGTTTGCTCAATATCACTCATTAACAAAGTCATAACTCATAAGTTTTTCAAACCTGTCTAGTGTACTTTCCACTACACCTTAATTGACTTTAATATTTTCCCAACTGTATTCCTTTATCATCATGATATCACGGCTGAGGGGCAGTGTTCTTCCTTCAGAAGCCTGAACCATCAATTTTATTTTTAGTTTTTTTAAATTTACATAACGTAAAACCAACATTTTTGGTGAACACTTCTATAAGTTTTGACCAATACATAGCATCACACAACTGCCACTATAATCAAGGTAAAGGACAATTCCATCCTTCCAAAAAATACACACATTAGTCCTTTGTAGTCAAATAGTCCTCCCAACACTTACTCCTGGAAACCACTGCTTTGTTTTGTAAACTTATAGTTTCGCTTTTTCGAGTATGTCACATAAAAGGAATCATCAATTATGTGGCGTTTTGAATCTGGCTTCTTTCGCTTAACATAATGCATTTAAACTTCATCTATGTTGTAACATGTATCGAAAGCCTGTTCCTTTTTATTGCTGAGTAGTATTCATAGTATAGATATACTAACATTTGTCCATTCACAAAAAAAAGGAAGTTTCACTTGTTCGTAGTTATTGATGATTATGAGTAGAGCTATTTATATTTACATATGGGTTTTTATGTGAATGTAAGTTTTAAATCAATTTGAATAAATATCTAGAAATAGAATGGTTGGGTCATTTTGTAAGTGTGATTAACTTAATAAGAAATGGCCAAACTGTTTTCCAAAGTGGCTGTGTCATTTTGAATTGTAAAAAGTAATGACTGAGAGCTTCACATGTACTTCATTCTTGCCAGCAATTGGTACATGTAAGGGTAGTTTTTGTCTTTATTTGTTTATTTTAGTTATCATAATGGATGTGTAGTGCTGTCTATTTCTGGTTTTAATTTGATTTTTCCCAATAACTAATGATGATGAATAATATTTCCATATATATTTTTGGTGTAGTATCTTTTCAAATCTTGTAAATTAGGTTTGCTTATCATTTAGTATGGGGAATTCTGTATATATTCTGAATTAAAGATCTCTGTAAGAAATATGATTTGCAAATATTTTCATACTCAACACATTTTGTAAAGAAATTCTTTTTTTATATTTTTTTTATTTAAAAAAAATTTTAACATCTTTATTGGTGTATAATTGCTTTACAATATTGTGTTAGTTTCTGTTGTATAGCAAAGTGAATCAGCTATACATATACATATATCCCCATATGCCCTGGCTCTTGCATCTCCCTCCCACCCTCCCTATCCCACACCTCTGGGTGGTCACAAAGCACCAAGATGATCTCCCTGTGCTATGCAGCTATTTCCCACCAGCCATCCATTCTACGTTAGGTAGTGTATATAAGTCAATGCCACTCTCTCACCTCGGCCCAGCTCAACACTCCCCCTCTCCGTGTCCTCAAGTCCATTTTCTACATCTGCATCTTTATTCCTGTCCTGCCCCTAGGTTGTTCAGAACTATTTTTTTTTTAGATTCCATAATAAGTGTTAGCATACAGTATTTGTTATTCTCTGACATACTTCACTCTCTATGACAGACTCTAGGCCCATCCACTCCACTACAAATAACTCAATTTCATTTCCTTTTATAGCTGAGTAATATTCCATTGTATATATGTGCCACATCTTCTTTATCCATTCATCTGTCGATGGACACTTAGGTTGCTTCCATCTCCTGGCTATTGTAAATAGAGCTGCAATAAACATTGTGGTACATGACTCTTCTAGAATTATGGTTTTCTCAGGTTATATGCCCAGGAGTAGGATTGCTGGGTTGTATGGTACTTCAATTTTTAGTTTTTTAAGGAACCACCGTACTGTTCTCCATAGTGGCTGTATCAATTTACATTCCAAACAACAGTGCAAGAGGGTTCCCTTTTCTCCACACCCCCACCAGCATTTATCATTTGTAGATTTTTTGGTGATGGCCATTCTGACTGGTGTGATGTGATACCCCACTGTAGTTTTGATTTGCATTTCGCTAATGATTAGTGATGTTGAGCATCCTTTCTTTTGTTTCTTGGCAATCTATACATCTTCTTTGGAGAAATGTCTATTTAGGTCTTCTGCCCATTTTTGGATTGGGTTGTTTGTTTTTTTGATATTGAGTTGCATGAGCAGCTTGTATATTTTGGAAATTAATCCTTTGTCCATTGATTCATTTGCAAATATTTTCTCCCATTCTGAGGGTGTCTTTGCATCTTCTTTATGGTTTCCTTTGCTGTGCAAAAGCTTTTAAGTTTCATTAGGTCCCATTTGTTTATTTTTGTTTTTATTTCCATTACTCTAGGAGGTGGATCAAAAAAGATCTTGCTGTGATTTATGTCAAAGAGTGTTCTTCCTATGTTTTCCTCTAAGAGTTTTATAGTGTCCAGTCTTACATTTAGGTCTCTAATCCATTTTGAGTTTATTTTTGTGTATGGTGTTAGGGAGTGTTCTAATTTCATTCTTTTACATGTAGCTGTCCAGTTTTCCCAGCACCACTTATTGAAGAGGCTGTCTTTTCTCCATTGTATAATCTTGCCTCCTTTGTCAAAGAAAAGGTGACCATATGTGCGTGGGTTAATTTCTGGGCTTTCTATCCTGTTCCATTGATCTATATTTCTGTTTTTGTGCCAGTACCATACTGTCTTGATTACTGTAGCTTTGTAGTTTACTCTGAAGTCAGGGACGTGATTCCTCCAGCTCCGTTTTTCTTTCTCAAGATTGCTTTGGCTATTCTGGGTCTTTTGTGTTTCCATACAAATTGTGAAATATTTTTTCTAGTTTTTTCAACATTTCACTGGTAGTTCGATAGAGATTGCATTGAATATGTAGATTGCGTTGGGTAGTATAGTCATTTTTACAATGTTGATTCTTCCAATCCAAGAACATGGTATCTCTCTCCATCTGTTTGTATCATCTTTAATTTCTTTCATCAGTGTCTTATACTTTTCCACATACAGGTTTTTTGCCTCCTTAGGTAGGTTTATTCCTAGGTATTTTATTCTTTTTGTTGTAATGGTAAATGGAAGTGTTACCTTAATTTCTCTTTCAGATTTTTCATCATTAGTGTATAGGAATGCAAAAGATTTCTGTGCATTAACTTTGTATCCTGCAACTTTACAAAATTCATTGATTAGCTCTAGTAGTTTTCTGGTAGCATCTTTAGGATTCTTTATATATAGTATCATGTCATCTGCCAACAGCAACAGTGTTACTTCTTTTTTTCCGATTTGGATTTCTTTTATTTTTTTTTTCTCTGATTGCTGTGACTAAAACTTCCAAATCTATGATGAATAACACTGGTGAGAGTGGACAACCTTATCTTGTTCCTGATCTTAGTGGAAATGGTTACCATTTTTCACCTTTGAGAACGATGTTGGCTGTGGCTTTGTCAAATATGGCCTTTATTATTTTCAGGTAAGTTCCCTCTATGCCTACTTTCTGGAGAGTTTTTATCATAAATGGGTGTTGAATTATGTCAAAAGCTTTTTCTGCACCTCTTGAGATTATCATATGATTTTTATCCTTCAATTTGTCAGTATGGTTTATCACATAGGTTGATTTGCATATATTGAAGAATCCTTGCATTCCTGGGATAAACACCACTTGATCTCGGTGTATGATACTTTTAATGTGCTGTTGGATACTGTTTGCCAGTATTTTGTTGAGGATTTTTGCATCTATGTTCATCAGTGGTATTGGCCTGTAGTTTTCCTTTATTGTGACATCTTTTTCTGTTTATGGTATCCGGGTGATGGTGGATTCATTGAATGAGTTTTGGAGTGTTCTTCCCTCTGCTATATTTTGGAAGAGTTTGAGGAGCATAGGTGTTAGCGCTTCTCTAAATGTTTGATAGAATTCCCCTGTGAAGCCATCTGGTCCTGGGCTTTTGTTTGTTGGAAGATTTTTAATCACAGTCTCAATTTCAGTGCTTGTGATTGGTCTGTTTATATTTTCTATTTATTCCTGGTTGAGTCTCAGACATTTGTGCTTTTTTAAGAATTTGTCTAGTTCTTCCAGGTTGTCCATTTTATTGGCATATAGTTGCTAGTAGTAATCTCTCATGATCCTTTGTATTTCTGTAGTGTCAGTTGTTACTTCTTTTTCATTTCTAATTCTGTTGATATGAGTCTTTTCCCTCTTTTTCTTGATGAGTCTGGCCAATGGTTTATGAATTTTGTTTTTCTTCTTAAAGAACCAGATTTCAGTTTTATTGATCTTTCCTATTGTGTCCTTCATTTTTTTTTCATTTATTTCTGATCTGATTTTTATGATTTCCTTCCTTCTGCTAACTTTGGGTATTTTATTCTTCTTTCTCTAATTGCTTTAGGTGTAAGGTTAGGTGATTTATTTGAGATTATTCTTGTTTCTTGAGGTAGGATTGTATTGCTATATACTTCCCTCTTACAACTACTTTTGCCACATCCCATAGGTTTTGGGTCATCGTGTTTTCATTATCATTTGATTCTAGGTATTTTTTGATTTCCTCTTTGATTCCTTCAGTGATCTTTTGGTTATTTAGTAGTGTGTTATTTAGCCTCCATGAGTTTTTATTTTTTACATTCTTTTCCTGTAATTGATATCTAGTCTCATATCATTGTGGTCGGAAAAGACACTTGATATTATTTCAATTTTCTTAAATTTGCCAAGGCTTGATTTGTGCCCCTGGATATGCTCTATCCTGGAGAATGTTCCATGAGCACTTGAGAAGAAAGGCAGAGATATCAAAAAAAGATAATTAGAGGGCAATATCACTGATGAATGTAGATGCAAAAATCCTCAACACAATACTAGCAAACCTAATCCAACAGCACATTAAAAGAATCTTACACCATGATCAAGTGGGATTTATCCCTGTGGTGCAAGGATTCTTCAATATATGCAAATCAATCAATGTGATACACCATGCTAACTAATTGAATTGAATAATAAAATCATATGATCATCTCAGTAGATGCAGAAAATTCTTTTGACAAAAGTCAACACCCATTTATAATAAAAACTCTCCAAAATTTTCTTTTAAACAGTTTTACAGTTTTATAATATACATTTAGATCCATGATATATTCTGAGACAATTTTTGTATGAAGTATAAGCTTTAGGTTGTGATCCGTTTTTCTGCACATGCATGCCCAATTGTCCCAGTGTCATCTGTTGAAAAGACTATCCTTTCCCCATTGAATAACATTTGCATCTTTTTCAAACTTCAATTGATCGTATTGTGATATCTGGGCTCTGTATCATGTCCATTGATCTATATGTCTGTATTTTCACCAATACTTGATTACTGTATATTTACAGCAAGTCTTGAAATCAAGTCCACCAACATTGTTCTTCTCTTTCTAAATTATTTGGATATTCCAATTTCTTTATCTTTCTATATAAATTTTAGGATCAGCCTATCTGTATCTACCAAAAAATCTGCTGGGATTTTGCTCAAAATTGAGTTGAACCCATAGGTCAAATTGGTTATAAAGACATTTTTGTTGAGAATTTTTATCATGAATGTATATTGAATTTTCCCAAATGCTTTTTCTGCATCTATTTAAATTATTATTCGATATTTTCCTCTAACCATGGTGAATTGTTTTCTATCTTAGTGGATCTTCCACAGATGCTCAAAAACAACGTGTATTATGTTGCTTTTAGCTGGAGTGCTTGGCAAATGTCAATTTTGTCAACTCAGTTGATAGTTTGTTCAAGTATTCTATATTCTTGCTGATTTTCTGTTTACTTTTTCTATCAGTTGGTAAGAGACAAATATTGATGTTTCCAATTATATTTATGGATTTATCTATGTCTCCTTTTAGTCCTATAAGTTTTTGCTTCATGTATTTTGGAGCTCTGCTCTTAAGAGAATATACACATGCAGGATTTTTATGCCTTCTTGGTAAAAAGACCCTTTTATCATAGTGTAATACCTCTATTTATTCCTGGTAATTTAACTTGTTATGAAGTCTACTTTATCCAATATTAATACATCTATTTGAGCTTTCTTTTGATTAATGTTTGCATAGTATAGTGTTTCTAATTCTTTTCACTTACCTGTATGTTCTTATTTAATGTAGAATTATTGTAGGCAGTAAGCTGGGTCTTGTTTTTCATTCATTTAAAATCTTTGACTTTTAGTTTGTGTATTTGGAAAATTTATATTTGCTATAATTATTGACATGTTTGGATTTAATTTTATGGTTTTATAATTTGTTTTGGTATGTCTCTCTCTTTTCCTATCTTTCCCCTTTTTCTGTCTTCTTTTGGATTATTAAATTGTTTTAGTGCTCAATTCCAATTTATCTATTTCTTTTGACTGCATCTTTTCGTATTATTATTTTATTGGTTACTGTTGGGATTACAATATACCTACCATTTCATGTCTACTTAGGATTAATACTTATCACTTCAAATCACACCCTTCTAATCATATAAGACTCTTTTCCTCCCTCCTTTATGTTACAATATTCATTTGTATTATATCTGTAAATGTTGAGTTGCATTCCAATAAAGTTATAATTTTTCATTCAACAGTATGCATATTTTAAATAATTTGAGAGAAAAATTTAGTGTCTTATATTTCCCCAGGAGTTTGTCATTTGTTTCTCTTTCTTATTTTCTGATGTTTCAAGTTCTTTCAGCCTGAAAAACTTACCTTATCATTTCTTTTAAAGCAATTATTCTTACACTGAATCCTCCTAGTTTTCATGCACCTGAGAATGCCTTTATCTTTCCTTCATTCTAAAGGATAGTTTTGCTTGATATAAAATTCTAGATTGACAGTTTTTTCTTTAAGCACCACTATCTTCTCACTTTCATGTTTTCTGGAAAGAAGTCATCATTTGAATCGTTTTTTCCCATATGTAATGTTTTATATTTCTCTTAGCTGCTTTCAAGATTTTTTTCTTTATCTTTGGTCTTCAGCAGTTTAGTTTCATGTTTTGTTTCTCTAAAATCCTGAATCTGTACATTTTCAGTAAATTTGAGAAAGGCTTAACCATATATTTCTTCAAACATTTTTCTTTTCCAATCTTTTTTACCTCTGCTTTTCAGAATCCAATGACATAATTGTTAGACATTTTGCTATTGTCTCACATTTTCTTGATTCTCTTGTTCACTTTTCTGTAATTATTTTTCTCTGTGTTCTTAAACTTGGGTAATTTCTATTAATCTGTCTTCATGTCTACTATTTCCTCTATTGTCTCCATTTTACTGTTGAACCAATCCAATAATTGTCTTTCAAATATTTTAATTTTAGGTTCTGAAGTTTCCATTTTCTTTTTTATAGTTGTGGTATAAAGTTTCTATTTCTATGCCACAAGCTTATATTTTTTAATTCATTTCAAGAGTGCTAACCTCTACTTCATGAAGCATGGTTATGATAGCTATTTTTAAAGCCTTTCTTTGATAATTCCAGCACCTGGTTTATCTCACGGTTAGCATCTATTATATTTTCCTTTGAGAATTGAGTTTTTTTCTTGGTCTCTTTATGTCAAGTAATTTTGCACTCTATTCTGAACATTTTGAATATTATGTTGTAAGATTCTGGATCCTGTTAAAATTCTGGGTAGAAGATAGATTCTTTCGTTTTTGTTGTTTTAGCAGAAAAATCAATCTCATTGGATTTGGTCTTTAAGTTCTGTCTCACCTTTTGTAGGCAATGGTTCAAATATCACTTCAGTTCTTAAATTGGCTTACAGTATTTTGCTCTCCCCAGGGTATGTTCCATAAAGGAGTTGTCTGGTACTTGAATGGTGGTTTATATCAAGTTCAGTTTTCAAATCCTTTCCTAAAATTCTTTGGATCTGTCCCGTGGGTGCATAACTTGTGAGTAAGCCCAGAATGAATATAAATTCATATACTTTAAATTCACCCTAAGGAAAAATATGTAGATCATAAATGAAAATTTTTTTAATCCCCCCAATAATTTTCTATTTATAATATTCTCTGGAATAGTTTTTCAGGAGCATGTACTGAAAAAGACCTTAATAAGTCATATGACTCGACCAATTTCCTGCATTTCTTTTTCCAAGAACAAAATAACAAATTATATATTTACATGTATAGATAAAATAACATAAGTGAGTCATTAATGTAAAAATTATAAAGAAACCCTTCACATTAAAAATAAGTTAAAAGTATGGAAAAGTGTGAAAGAAAATTTTTTAAAAAACCCAAGACTCCATCTAAAAGGAAACGTAAAAGATTTTTATATATTTGTAATGGTACATGAATTTACCAAAAACAAAGGGTAGAAATTAAAAAACAAAATGAATTAAGGAGGATCTCAGCTAATAAAACATAATTTTTTTCAAAGATTTGTCTAAATCCAGCAAAATCCCTTGGTTTACTTACACTGATATTTTACTTTCAAATTTGAATGCTTTAGAACTCAGAGGTAACCTATATTTCAAAATATTTAAGAAAGTATATGAAGAAACCTGCTTAGTTATATAACCACCCTCTACTTAAAGCTAAGTATTATTAACTACACAGTATCAAACGACTTCCCTAGTAAGATTTCAGAAAACATTATCTGTAATAGGCAAGTTTGGAATGGTTAGTCATAAAGTTGGAGGGCAGTATGACACAGTGGTTAAGAATGTGTGAGCTAAAGTCCAGCAACACTTGTTTTTGTTTTATTTTAAACTTTTTACTTACTATCCCTGTCATATTAAACAGATTGTTTAAACTTACTGACCATTAATTTCCTCATCTGTCAAATAAAAATAATAATTATAAAGAAATCACAGAGCTATTGTAATGACTAAATGAGTTAATATAAGTAAAGTATGACATATCAATAATTAATTAATAAAAAGTAGTCATTATCAGTATACTAAAAAATGAGGAATGGCTCAGAGTTGGTCCCACATGGTCATTAAGTCACAACTCAAATTTTAAAACTGTTTTCATAAAAGTTACTTCTTTCTTGTTCTAGATGAATAGAAACAACTCCACATCATTAAAGTTCATGTTGAATTCAGCATAAAATTCACTTTGTAGCACTAAATGTTAGATACACTTTTAAGTCCTTTTGGGGAATCTATCTCCTGACCTTGGAGTTACCACTACTACCCATATATAACCTTGTAAATGGTAGTATATCAGTACAGACCTCAAAAGCTAGCTAGAAACATTTGGGTGTTAGGAGCAAAAGAGCAACCTAATGTAGAACAAACTAAAGTGAACACACCCTGAGTTACTTCATGCTATTTGGGGGAATCTAAGTAACACAAAATTTCAAGCCAATAACATCTAAACTCATAAAAAGTCAAACATTTATTTAGCTCACTTTGTAATATTCCTAACATATATAATCATTCACTTACTTGATTCACAAGATTGGTAAATACCTGTGCCTCTTTCCTTTACTTATATAGTGATGCTGGAACAAGGGTGTCAAAGACGACACTAAAAGTGTCTAGCCAAAGAAATCGAGCAATAATTTTTTCAAGTGTTTTGTGGTTTTGAGAACATATTCATCATAATTTTATGAAAATGGAAGTTATAAAAAATATCTGATGAGAATTCATTTCTGCCTTTATAGATTTTAAATAACCTGGTATTTTTAATTATCTTTATTCTTTCAAAGAGTGATCAGTGTATCACACCTCAGCTGGAAAATATCAAAATCTATTATGTAGTCCACAAAAGTATAAATCAAAGTAGGAAATGATGTGGGGCTCAAAATTTTCAGGAATAGTAGTGGAAATATTAGAAATAATTTACACAAAGGACCAGAATTTAAGGCTTTGGGAGATGTATTTGTACTCCTTATAATGACCAATATATGAGAGAAATAAAATGAACAGGATGTTGTGGAGTTTCTGAAACCAATTCCTGACTACTGATTTAAATAACCAAATGCTTTCATTATGTGCTCTATCATGCAGGATTAATATCATACCTAAGAAATTTCACACTTTTATTGACATAATTTTCCTAGAAAATGTTAACCTTCTCAGCCTTTGTTGTAATATTTCTAATATCTTATTATTAGTCTCATTAATAAGATAGTGAAGCATTTTGTCAGCCTGTCATGAAACAATTTATCTACAGCTTAATAACGTTTCTAATGAATTAAGTTTGTTCATCTTAATAAGTATAACATTTAAAAGGAACTTACAAATCAAATAGTACTAAAATCCTCCAGCATACATCCTTATTTTTATTATGCAGAAAATTCAATTATTGCAGATAATTTTAAAGGATTATATTCTCAAAAAGAACAAGTGTTTTTCAGTGTTTAAAATGCTTATTGCCTTAATATTATGATTTGTCCATGTGCTATTCAAAATAAATGCTAATCACTTGGATATATGACATTTCATTATGAGTTTTGCTAGTAATTAATTGCAATCCAGTTACTTGAAATATGTTTATTGTCAAATTTGGTCAAGTCTTCTAAATTATAAGTGAGCAAACTGGTCTTTCAGTGAATTTTAGTTTTCAAATAAATATCTCCCCTTGCAAAGTGGAATGTTCTAGTCGAATCCCCATACAATTTTATTTTGTGTTTCTCTTTTCTACATTAGTGAAAGCAGATAGAATATTGCATTGATTTATTTTCATATCAAACCAATAATATATCTTTGATATATTTGAACAATCTACTTTATTACTAGATATGATTCATCAATTCAATTTTTTTGCTTTATGTATTCATTTTTTTGCAAACTCATCCATCTATAGTTATTTTAAATTAATTTTTATTGGAGTATAGTTTCTTTACAATGTTGTATTAGTTTCTCATGTACAGGAAAATGAATGAGCTATACATACACATATAATTCCTCTTTTTTGGATTTCCTTTCCATTTAGGTCACCATAGAGCATGGAGTACCTTCCCTGTGCTATACAGTATTTTCTCATTAGTTATCTATTTTATACATAGTATCAATAGTGTATATGTGTAAATTCCAATCGTCCAATTCATCCCATCCCCCACCTTCCTCCTTGGTAACTATATGTTTGTTCTATACGTCTGTGTCTCTAATTCTGCTTTGTAAATAAGATAATCTTTAAGATTTTTCTAGATTCCGCATACATATGTTAATATATGTATGTTTGTTTTTCTCTTTCCTACTTCACTCTGTATGACAGACTCTAGTTCCATCCACGTCTCTGCAAATGACTTAGTTTTGTTCTTTTTTATGGCTGAATAATATTCCATTCTATATATGTACCATATCTTCTTTATCCATTCCTCTGTTGATGGACATTTAGGTTGCTTCCATGTCCTGGTTATTGTAAATAGTGCCGCTTTGAATATTGGGATGCATGTGTCTTTTTGAATTATGGTTTTCTCAGGGAATATGCCAAGTAGTGGGATTCCTGGGTCATATGGTAGTTCTATTTTTAGTTTTTTAAGGGAGCTCCATACCGTTTTCCATAATGGCTGTATTAATATATATTCCCAACAACAGTGTAAGAGGGTTCACTTTTCTCCACACCCTCTCCAGCATTTGTTGTTTGTACGTTTTTTGATGGTGGCCTTTCTGACTGGTGTGAGGTGATACTTCATTGTGGCTTTGATTTACATTTCTTGAATAACTAGTGATGCTGAGCATCTTTTCATGTGTTTGTTGGCCATCTGTATGACTTCTTTGGAGAAATGTCTATTTAGATCTTCCACCCATTCTTGGATGGGGTTGTTTGTTTTTTTGTTTGTTTTTGATATTGAGCTGCATGAGCTGTTTGCATATTTTGGAGATTAATTCTTTGTCAGTTGCTACGTTTCCAAATATTTTCTCCCATTCTGAGAGTTGTCCTTTTGTCTTGTTTATGGTTTCCTTTGCTGTGCAAAACTTTTAAGTTTACTTAGGTCCCATTTGTTTATTTTTGTTTTTATTTTCATTACTCTAGGAGGTGGGTTGAAAAAGATCTTGCTGCGATATATGTCAAAGGGTGTTCTGCCTATGTTTTCCTCTAAGATTTTTATAGTGTTGGGCCTTACATTTAGGTCTTTAATCCATTTTGAGTTTATTTTTGTGTATGGTGTTAAGGAGTGTTCTAATTTCATCCTTTTATATATAGCTGTCCAGTTTCCCCAGCACCACTTATTGAAGAGGCTGTCTTTTCTCCATTGTATATTCTTGCATCCTTTGTCATATATTAGGTGACCATAGGTGTGTGGGTTTATCTCTGGGCTTTCTATCCTGTTCCATTGATCTATATTTCTGTTTTTGTGTCAGTACCATGCTGTCTTGACTACTGTAGCTTTGTAGTATAGTCTGAAGTCAGGGAGCCTGGCTCCTCCAGCTTCATTTTTCTTTCTCACGATGGCTTGGCTATTCGGGGTCTCTTTTCTTTCCTTAGAAATTGTAAAGTTTTTTGTTCTAATTCTATGAAAAATGCCACAGGTACTTTCACTGGGATTGCATTGAATCTGTAGATTGCTTTGAGAATTATGGTCATTTTTACAATATTGATCTTCCAATCCATGAAAATGTTATATCTCTCCATCTGTTTGTGTAGTCTTTGATTTCTTTCATCAATATCTTGTAGTTTTTGGAATACAGGTCTTTGGCCTACTTAGGTAGGTTTAACCCTAGGCATTGTATTCCTTTTTAAAATATATTTATTTACTTATTTTTGGCTGCATTGAGTCTTTGTTGCTGTGTGCAGGCTTTCTCTATTTGCAGCAAGAAGAGGCTACTCTTCATTGTGGTGCACGGACTTCTTATTGAGGTGACTTCTCTTGTTGCAGAGCATGGTCTCTAGGCAGGTGGGCTTCAGTAGTTAGTGTATAGGAATGCAAGAGGTTTCTGTGTAGTCATTTTGTTTCCTGTGACTTTACTAAATTCATTTATTACCTCTAGTAGTTTTCTCATGACATCTTTAGGATTTTCTATATATAGTATCATGCCATCTACCAAAAGTGACAGTTTTACTTCTCTTTTTCCAAATTGGATTCCGTTTATTTCTTTTTATTCTCTGATTGCCAAGGGTAAGACTTCCAAAACTGTGTTAATAATAGTGGCGAGAGTGGACACCCTTGTCTTGTTCCTGATTTTAGAGGAAATGCTTTTAGGTTTCACCATTAAGAATGATGTTTGTTGTGGATTTGTAACACATGGCCTTTATTATATTGAGGGAGGTTCCCTCTATGCCCACATTCTGGAGAGTTTTTATCATAAAAGTGTGTTGAATTTTGTCAAAAGATTTTTCTGCATCTATTGAGATGATCATATGGTTTTTATTCTTCAGTTTGTTAATATGGTGTATCACACTGAATGATTTGCTTATATTGAAAAATCCTTGCATCCCTGGGATAAATCCCACCAGATCATGCTGTATGATCATTTTAAAATGTTATTGGATTAGGTTTGCTAATATTTTGTTGAGGATTTTTGTGTCTATGTTCATTAGTGATATTGGCCTCTAATTTTGTTTTTTTGTGGTACCTTTTCTGGTTTTGGTATTAGGGTGATGGTGGCCTCATAGAATTAACTTGGGTGTGTTCCACACTCTGCAACTTTTTGGCAGAGTTTGAAAAAGATAGGTGTTAACTCTTCTATAAATGTTTGGTAGAGTTCACCTGTGAAGTCATCTCATCCTGGAGTTTTGTTTGTTGGAAGATTTTTAATCACAGTTTCAAATTCATTACTTGTGTTTGGTCTGTTCATATTTTCTATTTCTTCCTGGTTCAGTCTTGGAAGTTTGTACTTTTCTAAGAATTTGTCCATTTCTTCCATGTTGTCCATATTATTGGCATATATTTGCTTGCAGTAGTCTCTAATGATACTTCGTATTTTTGTGGTGTCAGTTGTAACTTTTCCTTTTAATTCTAATTTTATTGATTTGAGTAATCTCCCATTTTTTCTTGATGAGTCTGGCTAAAGTTTTATTGATTTTGTTTATTTCCCAAGGGACAACCTTTTAGTTTCATTGATCTTTGCTATTGTTTTCTTTATTTCTATTTCATTTATTTCTGCTGTAATCTTAAGAATTATTTCCTTATATTAACTTTGGGTTGTGTTTGTTTTTTTTCTCTAGTTGCTTTAGGTGTAAAGTTATGTTGTTTGTTTGAGATTTTTCTTGTTTCATGAGGTAGGAATGTATTGCTATAAACTTCCCTCTTAGAACTGCTTTTGCTGCATCCCATAGGTTTTGGATTATTGTGTTTTTGTTGTCAGTTGTCTCTAGGTATTTTTTGATGTCCTCTTTGATTTCTTCAGTGATCTCTTGGTTATTTAGTAACATATGGTTTAGCCTTCATGTGTTTTTTTTTTTATATTTTGTTTTTCCTGTAATTGATTTCTAATCTCATAGAACTGTGGTCAGAAAATATGCTTGATATGATTTCCATTTTCTTAAATTTCCCAAGGCCTGATTTCTGACCCAATATGTGATCTATCCTGGAGAATGTTCCGTGTGTCCTTGAGAAGAAAGTGTATTTTGATGCTTTTGGATGGAATGTCCTATAAATATCAATTAGGTCTATCTGTTCTAATGTGTCATTTAATGCTTTTTTTTCTTATGAATTTTATGTCTAAATGATCTATCCATTGGTGTAAGTGGAGTGTTAAAGTTCCCCACTATTACTGTGTTGCTGTTTTTTTCCCTTTTTATGGCTGTTAACATTTGCCTTATGTATTGCCGTGCTCCTATGTTGGGTTCATAAATATTTACAATTGTTATATCTTCTTCTTGGACTGATCCCTTGATCATTATTTAGTGTCCTCTTTGTCTCTGGTAATAGCCTTTATTTTAAAGTCTATTTCGTCTGATACAAGAATTGCTACTCCAGCTTTCTTTTGATTACCATTTTCATGGAATATCTTTTTTCCATCCCTTCACTTTCAGTCTTTATGTGTCCCTAGGTCTGCAGTGGGTCTCCTGTAGAAAGCATATATATGGGTCTTCTTTTGTATCTATTTGACCAGTCCATGTATTTTGGTTGGAGCATTTAATGCACTTACATTTAAGGGAATTATTGATATGTGTCTTCCTATTGCCATTTTCTTAATTGTTTTGGGTTTGTTTTTGTAGGTTTTCTTCCTTTCCTCTTTTGTTCTCTTCTCTTGTGTTTCCTGCTTAGAGAAGTTCCTTTAGCAATTGTTGTAAAACTGGTTTGGTAGTGCCTAATTCTCTTACCTTTTGCTTGTCTGTAAATCTTTTGATTTCTCCATTGAATGAGATCCTTGCTGGGCAGAGTAATTTTGATTGTAGGTTTTTCCCTTTCATCACTTTAAATACGTCCTGCCACTCCCTTGTGGCCTGCAGATTATCTGCTGAAAAATCAGCTGATAACCTTATGGGAATTCCCTTGTACGTTTTTTGTTGTTTTTCCATTGCTACTTTTAATATTTTTTTCTTTTTATTTAATATTTGTTAGTTTGAATAATATTTGTCTTGGTGTGGTTCTCCTTGGGTTTATCCTGTATGGGACTTTCTACACTTCCTGGACTTGATTGACTATTTCCTTTCCCATGTCAGACAAGTTCTCAACTATAATCTCTTCAAATATATTCTCAGACTCTTTCTCTTCTTCTGCTGTGACCCCTATAATTCAAATGTTGGTGCATTTAATCTTGTCCCAGATATCTCTGAGACTGTCTTAATTTCTTTTCATTCTTTCTTCTTTATTCTGCTCTGTGTCAGTTATTTCCAACATTCTATCTTCCAGCTCACTTATCCTTTCTTCTGCCTCAATTGTTCTGTTATTGATTTTTTCTAGTGTATTTTTCATTTCAGTTATTGTGCTGTTTATCACTGATTTTTTGTTCTTTAGTTCTTCTCAGTCCTTGTTAAACATTTCTTGTGTCTTCTTGAAGCATGCCTTCATTCTTTTTCTGAGATCTTGGATCATCTTTACTATCATTACTCTGAATTCGTTTTCAGGTAGATTGCCTATTTACTCTTCATTTATTTGGTCTTGTGGGATTTTACCTAGTTCCTTCAATTTCAACTTATTTCTCTGTCATCTCATTTTGTTTAACTTACTGTGTTTATGGTCCCCTTTCCACAGGCTGCAGGGTTGTAGTTCCTCTTGCTTCTGTTGTCTGCTCCCTTTTGAGTGAGATTGGTCCAGGAGCTTGTGTCAGCTTCCTGGTGGGAGGGACTGGTGCCTGTGCTCTGATGTGTGGAGCTGAGTCTTTTCCCTCTAATGTGCCAGGCCACATCAGGGGGTGTGTTTTAGGGTGTTTGTGAGCTTAGTACAACTTTAAGCAGCCTGTCTGCTGATGTGTAGGTGTGTGTTCCTGTCTTGCTGGTTGTTTGGTGTGAGGTCTCCAGCACTGTAGCCTGTAGGCAGTTGGGTGGAGCTGGGTCTTGGTATCAAGATAGATACCTCTGGGAGAGTGCATGCTGATTAATATTCCCTGGGCCCAGGAATTCTCTGTTGGTCCAGAATCCTAGACATGGCATTCCCACCCCAGAGGCCCAGGCCCAACCCCTGTTTGGGGAACCAAGAGCCCACAAGCCGAACAGCACTGCTGGAGAAAAAAGAAAGAAATGAAAGATAAAAAGAAAAAGAAAACAAACAACATACAAAATCCAAGACAAATGGTAAAAACCAAAACAAACAAACAGCAACAACAACACAACACACACGCAAAAAAACCCAAAACAAACACATAAAAATTATCAAAAAATAAAAAATAAACAAAGAATAAAAACAAGAAAAAACACAAAATAGTAAGAAAGTAAATAAAAATAGAAAAATAAAAAAGGTGTATTTTAAAAAGTTAAAGTAAAGTAAAAAAATGAAAAATAATGAAACAACACCACCAACAACTGAACAAAACAAAACAAAACAAAACAAAAATAATAGTAATAGAAATATTTTCCTGGGGCCTCCTCTGTCTGTTTCCTTGTTCCCACAGTGAGCAACAGCCAACCCCCACCTCCTCAGCAGGCCCTCAAATACCTCTAGGTAGATCTGTGGATCTTCTGTGGGCACTGTGGGGGCAGCTCAGACTCTGACCTGTTCCAACTCATGCCAGTACTTGCGCCCAAAGTCCACTGCTGCAAAATTTGGACTGGTATCAGTTGTGGGAACACTTGTGTATTCATATGTTCCATGGACACAGGATTTACCAAGCCAATCACAGGATTTAATCTGTGGCTTGTGCAGCTGCATGGAGAGATTTCCTTTCCTCTGCCTTAGTTGTACCACCCCTGGGGCTCAGCTTTTATTTTGGCCCCACCTCTGCATGTGGGCCACCCTCAGCCATCTGTCCCCCGCCCAGGTGAGAGGGAGCAAAAGCAGCAGCTGACTGGGATACACTTATTCACTCAGGTCAGAGAGGGATATGGTGGCCACAACTGGGGTGTGCATGAATTGCCTGCAGCATCATAGACCAGCAGGCAGTTGCAAGAGACTGGGGTGCGCTCACTCTGGTGGGAGTCCTACCCAATGCCTACGAAGGCAGGGCCTGGCATGTGGGGGTGGTGGTGGCCCCACCCCTTGCCTACCACTCAACAATGGCATCTCATTTCCTAGGTAGACCTCATTTCCTCTAGGGGCCATGGAGCCCCTCACTCCTGTCCCCTCTGTTGTATCTGTGCAGCCAACAGCTGTCCTCTCCCTGGATCCGGTCTCTTTACCCTCTGCTTTAGCACTCAGCCCCCATCAGCACTGGCAGATTCCCATCTCAGGCAGGGGAACCCAGGGCTGATTCCCAAGGAGGCTTTGGGATGTGTTGCGCTCATTACCCTGGAGCCTACACGAGTGGAGGAGGCCTTGGCTTCAGGGGTGGGTGAGCCTGCTCAGGTGAGTGCTCCTCCCAGTACCTGCAGAGGCCAAAGAAGCCGGCCGGTGGGAAAAGGGTTTGCAATGGCGGCCCTGCCCCTTGCACGCCCCTCAACAATGGCGCCTTGCTTGTTTGGTGTCCTGGGCTTTTTTCTCAAACATTCCCAGTTGTGGAGCTCCTTACTCCTCTCCCATCAGGTTGTCTTTTCACAGCCAACAGCTGTCCCCTCCCTGGATCCGTGCTCCAAACACCACTTTTTAGCACCCATCCCCCTTCTGCAACAGGAGACACATGACTCAGGCTGAGGTCTGCATAGCTGCAACACAGACCATACACTCAGTTCTTACTTTGTTCTGCCTTCCATAGACTGTCCACTGCTTTCTCCTTTGATCCCCTGAAGGTCCCTTTCTGTCCCGGCTGATTTTCCCACTGTGAGGGGGGTTTTCTGAATGCAGGGGTCTCTGCTTACTTTCAGCTTCCCACCAGGGTTGCTGATCCCTTTTTTGATTCCTTTTTCTTTTTCTCTTTCTTTTGTGAGGGGATTTTTCTTGTCCTTTTAGGTGTCTGAAGTCTTCCACTAATGTTCAGCATGTGCTCTGTGAGAATTGTTCCATTTGTAGATGTATTCTTGATGTACTTGTGAGGAGAGAAGAATTCTGCATCCTCCTATTCCACCTTCTTGACTCCTCCCCCATCAATTCTACTGAAAACTCAGAATGTGGTTTTAAACATTCATTCATTTGACAAATACTTATTGAGTACTTACATTGTTCCTGGCACTAGTCTAGATGCTGGTGATTTACCAGTGAACAACAACAACAACAACAACAGATTCCTATCCTTATAGCACTCAAGATCTAGTTGGAAGAAGAGTGATACAGGGAGACAATCAAAAACCATAAATATAAAAAATACCACTTGTATACTGACTAATTTTAAAACTCACCTTTACCAACTCTGCCTAATGCACTGGTGTCAAGACTGGTAACAAGAAAGAGCTCTGATGTATTTGCATGATTAACTTTCACAAAGCCCCTTTACTTTATCCATAAATGTCCTAGTAATTGAAGCAATGGTAAAATTTAGTTTAGCATTTTACTATTAAGCAGTAGTCATTGAACATTGGAAAGATGGTTTGGGGGATCATTTCACAGAAAAACCAATTATATCTGTTCTTTTAACCATTATTTGATCATGTAAAATAATGAGAACCAACATTTAAATATATTTTTCTCTACACACAGTAAGTTGACATATATAGATACAGAAGTAATATTGACAGTTTAATAACTAAACTAGAAGAATTTCATTTTAACAAATTCAATGGGCCATAAAGATTATTGTTACATTAAATTTTATTTTAATGGTGTATTACCATTAGTGTCCAAAGGGAAATGTTGTTTACAATTTCAGAAAAAAAAAACAAAACTTGTGAATGTTAATGGAATCATTATTCAATACTTAACGCTTTTTCACATTTCCTCCCATTCTGGCTTTATTCTATTCATCCAGTGCCTCTTGGATTCCAGGTCTCAATTACCAACAATTTTTTAAAATAAATTCTATAAATCTTAAAAACACTTTACAATTCTGGGAAATATGGTTTTAACATAAAAGATAAATGCAAAAACAGCAATGTCTTGTTATATAGACCTTTACATCTCCATGGGCAGGTGCTAGATGAAACCATCTGTTATACAGGATTTGAGGTTTAATAGATGTCACTGTCACCAAATCAACAAAGCATTATGATTAAGCATTATGATTAAGCATGTTGACCTGCTACAACATGGAAATAGCCTCATTATAACAAACAAGATGTTATAATGATGACTATTTAGATATGATTCTCCTGTAAAAGTATTTCCTATTCTACTGTTTGCTTGCCACTCAAATGGATGTAGATGTATTCTATAAACTGGTCACCAGTTTACAGAAATACTTTCAAATATCCTTTAGCAATGTAATGCCTTAAATTGGCCTCAGGCTAAGTATATGAAATATCTTATTTCATTTTCAGTTGAAGATGATTTCATCTTTACTTTTCCTCCCCCAATATTGGGAGGATACTGCTCCGGACACTTGGTTTTAAATACACTCATTGCATGTCTAAGAAAAACTTTATTTGGATTGATTTCTACTATATCTGCCTGTCATGTGGGTTTCTTAAAACAGTTGATATTATTAACATGACAATTCATTATTTTTTCTTAAATAAATGTATCGATTGAGTCCTTACATGGCATTAAGGAAGAAAAAGTCATTTTGTGGTAGCAAATATGTACATTTCCAAACCTTCCACTTACAATTTTGGGATTGCTACATTATTTTTCCCAAGCTGTAAACATTCTCAATGCAAAACAACTAAAAATATAACTCCAATGATGTTAACAATTTACATTTGAACCATGTTAATAATTATAGTAACACTAATATTAGTACGGTTTATATTAATTTATTTTTCTCTGTGTCATACCCAGTTATTTCAGAGGGCCATTTTTTTATATACAGAAACATTCTACTAACCAGAATTGAGTTCTATACAATTATGTGGCTACAATTTTTGTTCTTGCAAGTACACATGTGTGTGTATATGTGTGCACTGTCAGAGAATGATCTCTGGAATCCATTGGAGCACAGTTGTTCAATAACATAATTTATAGCTGCTTATGAAATAAATGCAGCAACTGTAAACAGAGAGCAGATTGGCTAATAAACCACAAATATGTGTTGTGCAAACAAAATTCTACAGATGTCTGGCATTATAGTATCTTAGTTAAAGCACTTTGGGTATATATGAAAGACTTATTTATGTATGAAATTAAATGGTGCATTTTCCTTGCAAGCAGACTGCATTTCTGCACATACGTAGGTGTGTCTTTCTAAGTTAAGTAGAAATAAGTGTGTTTAAATAAATGTATGGGAGTGTCCATGAGAGCAGTGACTCTCTACCTCAATTTTTTAAAAGGAAGTTTCTTTTTATAAATAACAGAAAGCAATGTGTTTATGAAGGCTGCTGATATAAAAGTAAGTTGATAGTCAGCTAACATATCAATTAGTGGACTTGAAGTTATGTTTGTAACAATACAGAGACTTTTATTTGAAAATCTACATTAAAATGGAAACAGATGATAAAGTCTTATCATTGGGTTAGAAGCTCACATTATGCATTAGAAATAAATGTAAATATCCAAAATTATTTTTCTACCTAGCTTATTTAAGGCATGGGCTATGTAAATAAATATTTCATGTAATATTTATTACATGCCTCTGCACCATGTAATATTAAATTTTCTGTTGTTGGCATAAAATGTAAGGCGATCAGACAGTATAAGAATATTATTCTGATAACTGAGTACACGTGGGAACTATTGTAAACAGGATTTCAGTGTGTAATATGGTATAAATCTTTGTGAGGGCCTCAATTTTTATTGAATTCACAGAAGGTGATTTTCCTTATTAAATACTGAAGGAAGGGGGGATCTTCAGAGGATTCAAACCTTTTAAAATATCTTCATGATAATTTTATTTCTGTCTAGTCTATAGGTCCTAGAAGACTGAGAAAAAGAGAGTAAGCATTCCTGAAAATTTGCCAAATGTACAATAAAGGCAAGCTCTAAAAAATGTTTTGTTTCTTTAGTGGAAAAACAATTTTGCATTTAAACATGCAGTACTAGTCTGTTAAAATATAATAACCTGAAAAATCTTTGAATCTCTATAAGATTAATATAATTAACCTATCAGTATGCTATGTTCATCTGTGCTTATAAAACTTAAAATGTAAAAGTAAATGATTAATGGAAAATGAGAAATGTCCATAGTTGGGTCTCAGCATAATCATGATTTTTTAACCAAGGTAAAACATTTAAATGTTTTCTCTCATTAATTTCTAATAAAGATATCTCCTGCCTCCCAAAAATATTTTTCCTCCCCCAAAATATTAATTTTATAAGTAATATAGAGTTAACAGACTTTTTTTTCTGTCTTCTTTTGGCTTAACACTGTTACTCTTCACTCAGTCATTGAACACTGCATCAAAATTTTAATGTTTTACTGAAAGCAAGTTTCCAAAAGCTGTTTAATCAAACTGATATGTTTTTCATTACTTTAGAAAACATGCAGACTGTCTAAAAGTCTGTTAATGCCTTTGAAAATGAGAGAAGAATTTTCAGTAAAATCTTTTCTGCTGATAGTCTAAAAATCAATTTAATTAAAAGTTTATTTATTAAGTGCCTGCTATGTACATAACATTAATTTAGTACATTTCTCAATATAAGTTAAATTGTGTTTAACAATAAAGAAATATTTTTAGTCTTATAGTCAATGAGCTATGATGGGATTTAGAGTTGGTAACTTGGATCTATGCATGTATATGTGTTTATGTTAGCAAAGCAATAGTACATTTTGTACAAAGACAGATCCAAATGCACTTAAATCTGTAGAGTTAAAATAATATTTTTATTAAATGTATCAACAGACACAAGACTTTTTCAAACTTGAATATCTATTGTAATTTACAGAATAATTTTTAACCTGTCAGCATTAGCCTTAGTAAGAATTCAAGAGATATAGTCACATAAAAACATATACCCTTGTTTTAATTTTAAACTCATTCAAGGTACAATGGATTGTTTTAAAGCAGAAACTGAATATTCATCTATGAAAGAAATTAAATAAGAGATTTAGCATTGGTTAAGTAAGTAAATGATATGGTTGGCTTATGTGACAACCATCCTATTGATTGGCTTTTGGTCATTTCATTCTTTTATTCATGCATGTTTTCATTTACTCATAGAACAGAGTTATTGAATGCCACTCTGTTCTCAGTGCTATGGTAGATAATACCAATACACCAGTGAAAAATATATGATGTTCTTTCTCTCCTGGAGCTTACAGCTTAGATAAAGAAACAGTTCTTTTCCTATATCAAAAAATATTTATTACTATTCTGATGTATGTTATGAGGAGATCACATTTGGAAGATTACATTATAGTGAAACACAGCAAAACTTAAAAATATAATGTCAAAAAGTTCAGTTTTTAAAGTCACTTACTTTTACTTACTAGCTGAAACTTTTCCCTAGACAAATCTTTTTATAGATTCCAGCTTCCTAAGATATTCTTTATGCTTAATATTTTGTTATTTCCTGGGACTTTCAATCCTTAATCTAAAGTTTCTCACAAAAAATCAAAATTATTCTTACATTTTTGTGCAAAGGATGTGAAACACTTTGAGAGGAAATACAGTGATAAGACCACAAACTCTAGAGCCTCACAACCTGGGTACAAATCTTGGTACTATATTAGCCTTAGGCAAATTCACCACTCTTTGCCTCAGAATGAAAGTACTATCAGTGTTTTTGTTGTGAGTTATTTTCCTTCCAGTTTTAGAGATATAATTGACATATAGCACTTTATAAGTTTAAGGTATACTGCATAATGATTTGACTTATCTCTTAACTTTCATATATAACATCCAGCAGTGTTTAGTATATTGATCATATTTGTACATTACATCTCTAGTACTTATTTATCTTATAACTCCAAGTATGTACCTTTTGAATGCCTTCATCCAATTCCCCCTCTTCCAATGCCAGGCCCCTGGTAACCACAAGTCTAATCTCTTTTACTATGAGTTTGGCTTTTCGTTTGCATGTTTGTTTTGAAATATAATTAACACTGACAGAAAAATAAAAATATTCTTAAGGTGGGAAACAGAATGTAAATTCTCATACAATTGCAATTTGCAAACAAGGATCAGATGAAAGATGTAGGGGTGATGTAGCCAAGAGTGGAATACCTTTATGCTCAATCTATCAGTGCTGTCTTGTTTTAGGTGTTTTTTAAACAGAATGGAACTAGACTGTTAAAAACCCAATCTAAATAGAAAGCCAAGAAATAAACCCACATGTACTTGGTCAATTAACTTATGACAAAGGAACCAAGAATATACAATAGGGAAAGGACAGTCTCTTCAATCGATGGTGTTGGGAATACTGGACTGCAACATAAAAAAAGGAATGAAACTGGACCACTATAAAATACCATACAAAAATTAACTCAAAATGGGTTAAAAACTTGAATGTAAGACCTGAAACCATGAAACTCCTAAAATAAACATTGGGGGTAAGCTCCTAAACATTGGTCTTGGCAAAGATTATTTTGGATTTGACACCTAAAGCAAAAATACACAAGTGGGACTACATCAAACTAAAAAGCTTTTGTACAGCAAAGTAAAACATCAACAAAATGAAAAAGCAACGTAGAGAATGGAGGAAAATATTTGCAAATAATATATCTGATAAAGGGATTAATATCAAAATATATGGAGAATTCATACAATTTAATAGCAACAAAAATCTGATTTTAAAATGGGCAGAGGAACAGACAAGTTTCCAATGAAGACATACAAATTACCAACAGGTACATGAAAAGATGCTCAGCATCACTAATCATCAGGGAAATGCGAATCAAAAACCACAATGAGATATCACCTCATACCTAATAGAATGATTATCATCAAAAAGACAAGAGTGAGCAAGTGTTGGAAATGATGTGGAGAAAAGGGAACCTTTGTGCATTGTTGGTGGGAATGTAAATTGTTGCAGCCACTATAGAAAACAGTATGGAGGTTCCTCAAAAAAATAAAAACAGAACTTCCATATGATCCAGCAATTCCACTTCTGGGTATTTATCCAAAGGAAACAAAAGAGATATGTGTAACCCATGTTCACTGAAGCATTATTTACAGTAGCCAATACATGGAAACAACCAAAGTGTCCATTGATTGATGAATGGATAAGGAAGATTTATATATACATATAATGGAATATTATTCAGGCATTAAAAAGAAGGAAATATTGCCATTTGTGATAGCATGGATCAACGTTGAGGGCATTATATTATGCTAAGGTAAATTAGTCAGACAGAGTAAAACAAATAATATATAATCTCACTTATATTTGGAATCTAAAAAAAATTAAAAATAAAAAGTAAAAGCACCAGGTTCATAGGTACAGAGAACAGATTGGTGGTTGCCAGTGGCAATGGGTGAGGAGTGGGTAATATGGGTGAGAGTGGTCAAAGGGTACAAACTTCCAGTTAAAAGATAGATAAGTCTTAGAGATGCAATATGCAGCCTAGTGATTGTAGTTAACACTGTGTTGTGTATCTGAAAGTCACTGAGAGAGTAGATCTAAACATTCTCATCACAAAAAAAAACAAATTTGTAACTGCGTGGTGATGGATGTTAATTAAACTTATTGTAGTAATCTTTTCCTAATATATACATATATCAAATTTTACATTGTAACCTAAAACTACTACATTACATGTAAATTATATCTCAATAAAAATAAAATAAAATGATTAAAAACTAAATCTGAGTCTCTCTCTTTAATAGTTGAATTTTGTTGATTTACTCTTATTATAATTCCAGGCCTGCCAGTTAGTGCTTTCTCTTTATTTCATTTTTCCATTTTATTGCCTTATGATGGTATAAATGGGTTTTCTGTATTTCTTTAATGGATTAATATCGTACATTATTTGTCTCTTATTTTAATAATTACCTTTAATATTTTCACTGAAATATTTAAATTTATATTTGTTTTAAAATACTTTTTTCAGTAAAAATTTTTCCCCCAAGACAATTCAATAACTTTGGGAAGCTTTTACTGCTCTATGCCTCTCTCTCCTACTTCTCATGTTGGTATCTTCTAAATTTTATGTCCAGTTTTTATTTAATTTCACATGCCTAAAATCTATAAACTTTAGAGGTGGTGGGATCTTATTTTAGATAATAAGCTGATTGTCCCTGCCCTTTCCTCATTCCCACAGACTGCTCATCATACTTTCAATTATATGCTCTGTGCCCCGTGAGTCTCTGTCCAATCTTCCTTCATTCATAGACTAGCTATACAGATGCCAGTTCTTTGGACAACCCTAGAGAAATAGGGGCGTTGTACTCATGGATCAACTCTTCCTCCCCAGGTGGAATCTGAGAGCTGGGATTTTTTTTGTCCACTGGCTCTGTGCTGAGCAGGGGAAAGGTCTATGGCATCTATCATTCTAAACCTCCATTTCCATTCTCCCCCAGGCAGCTAGACTCTGCTGGACCCATCAGAACTTCAAGAGAGACAAGACAGAAGCCAGTCTTCTATGGAGCCCCTTCTGAAGGGTTGAGATGCTGGACACATGAACCGAATTCCTCCTTCCCTTGAGAGAAGTTGAGAACTAGGGGGTCTCTTCCTGATCACAAGGCAGGGACTCCAGGAAGAGTGTCCAGAATCTCCATACTTGCTTCGTTGACTCTGCTTTTCATATTCACCTGGGGTGCAGAAGCTTTTCAATTAGTTTTTGTATTTCTCACAATGGGAATTTGTCCATGGATTATTGCTGAATTATTGTATTTGTGGGCAGAAGAAGAGTCCAGGGCTTCCTACTGTGCCATCTTGTTGACATCACTCTTGCCTTTTTCCAGTGTCTTAGGGTAGAAGATTAACCTATTGATTTGAGATCTTTCTTCTTTCTTGACATAAACATTTATTGTTATAAATTTCCCTCCAAGGACTATGTTAGTTGTGTCACACAAGTTTTGGTATGTTCTGTCTCCATTTCATTTATCTCAAAGTATTTTCTGCTTTTCCTTTTGATCTATTCTTTGATCCATTGTTTATTTAGACATGTGTTGTCTAATTTCCACGTCTTCATGAGTTTCCCAAAATTTTCCTGCTACTGATTTCTAATTTTACTCAATTGTTGTTGAATAACTTTGTATTATTTCTATACTTTTAGGTCTGTTGAAGTTTGTTTTATGCCCTAGCATATTGGGTACCAGGAAACTGCCTCATGTGCACTTGAGAAGAACGTAAATTCTGTTTTGATACTGGGGAGTGTACTATGGATGAATGTTAGGTCTAGTTGGTTTATTAAGTTGACCAAATGTTCTATTTCCCTGATAATACTGTGTCTAGCTCTTCCATTCATAATTGAAATTGGATATTAAAGTCTCCAATTATTATGTTTAATTGAATAGTTCATCCTTTATTTCTGTCAGTTTTGTTTCAGGTAGGTTGGTAGTCTGTTGTGAGGGGCACATACGTTTATAATTGTTGTATAGTTCCTAATTAATTGACATTTTAACATCATAAAATGTCCCTCTCTCTCTCTAGTAAAATTTTTTGCTTTAAAGTTTATTTTGTCTGTTATTAGTATAACAACTTTAGCTTTCCTGTGGTTGCTGTTTGCATGAAATATCTTTTTTGTTCATTCATTTCAATTTACATCTTTGAATCTAAAGTGTGTCTCCTGTAGATCCCACACAATTAGATCATGTTTTTATACAGTGTGCAGTCTCTGTCTTTGAGTAGGACTGTTTAATTCACATGTAATATAATTGGATTAATATCTACATTTTACTTTTTTAATATGAATCATGTCTTTTTCTATTTTTATTTCTCCTTTACTGCTCCCTTTTAAATTAAGTGAATAGTTTCTAGTGCACCATTCTAATTTCTGTAATATCTTTTTGATTGCAGCATTTTAAATTAATTTTTAATGGTTGCCCTAGAGTTTACCATATGCATTTTAACATATCAGAATTAGCTTCAGATTTATACTCTCATAATTCTAGTGATGTATAGAAATGTTACTACTGCATAATTCTATTCTCTTTTCCTCCTATCATAGTATTATTGTTATACATAGTTTATTTATGAATTTACCACCTGTAGCCATTTCATCAGCTGATAGTTTTGCTCCACCCACTTTCTTTGTGGTGATATTGGCAAATATATTGCACATATGTGATATTTCTATGTTATAGACTCAACATTATATTATATACATATTATTTTATACAATTAAAAAATAAGTTATGAGAATAAAGGAGAAAATATGTATTAATACTGAGCTTTTTATAGTTACATTATTAATTTTACGGTTCCTCTTTATTTCTTCATGTTGATTCAATTAAACAGGTAGAACCACTTGCTTTCAACCTGAAGAACTTCCATTAGCATTTCTTGTAAAGTGGTTAACAACAAATTCCCTCAGCTTTTTTTTTTTTTTTTTTAGCTCTTTATTTATTTATTTATTTATTGGGGTATAGTTGTTTTACAATGTTGTTTTAGTTTCTACTGTAGAGAGAAGTGTAGTTCCCTGTGCTATACAGCAGGTTCTTATTAGTTATCTATTTTATACATATTAGTGTATATATGTCAATCCCAATCTCCCAATTCATCCCAGCTCCCACCACCAACCTCCCACTTTTCCCCCTTGAAGAAAGATTTTTGTATATATGTTTCTTGGGTGACAGTGTTTTTTCTTTGAGCACTTTGACTATTTTAACCCATTGTTTTCTGGCTTTCACTTTTTATACCGAAAATTCAGTTTTTAATCTTATTGGAATTAATTTGTAAGTATATGTTCTTTGTCTTTTGCTGCTTTCAAAATTTTCTCCTTGTCTTTGAGTCTCAGCATATTTTCTATAATATGTCTTTTTGTGGATCTCTTTGTATTTTTCCAACTGGGATTATTTACTTCCTGTATGCATAAATTATTGTTTTTTTAAAAATAAATTTGGATACTTTTCTGTCATTATTTCTTTGAATATTTTTTCTGCTCATTTCTCTTGCTTTTCTTCTCTGGTAATCCCATTACACATATATTATTGCACTTAATACTAAGGCTTTGTTCATTTTTCTTCATTCTTTTTACTCTCTGTGCTTCAGTTTGTAAAATCTCTATTGATATGTCCTTGAGTACATTATTTCTTTTTCCAGTTTAAGTCTACTGCTGAGCTCCTCTAGTGAATTTTAAATTTCAGGTATTGTACTTTTCAACTCCAGAATTTCTAATTGATTCTTTTTTCAATTTTTAATCTCCTTTTTGATAGTCTCTATTAGATGCCATATTTTTATCATGCATTCCTTAACTTCTGTAATCACACTTTCCTTTAGTTCTGTGAATATGTCATGATATATATTTTGAAGTCTTTTTCCGTTAAGTCTGATATCTGTTTACTCTCATAAGCAGTTTGTGTTGCCTGAATTTTTTCCAGTGTATTATTAATAATTTCTAGTTTTTTACATGACTCGTAATGTTTTATTGGAAATTAGCTATTTTACATAACATATTGTAATCTCTGGGTCCTGATTCACTCACTCTGAGACTTGTCATTGTCATTTGTTTGTTTAGTTTTTAGTGACTGACTGGATTATTTTAGTAAAGTCTACCCATCTTATAGTGTTAAGAGTCTAATATTGCTCCTCAGGGATCCTCAGCTTCTGATAGGCTCACAGTCACCCTGTGATGATATTGATATGGGTAGAATTGTCTTTCTCCCTTTCCCTGACAAGATGTTAAATTTCTCCAATTGCTCTCTTATTGCTCTATTATTTTGACCAATACTTTGGGACAGAATTTCCTCTACAAGGTAGCCAAATCAAATTGTGGTTCCTGTGAAGGAATAGTTTCTGGGGTCTGAGGTTGATATTTGTTCTGACCACAAGACGGCTTCCCCCAGATTTTTTATATCCCAATTCTCTCTTACAAACTAGCTGATCCTCATTCAATCCATAAATCTTCCAGTGTATTTCACTATAGCCTCTACCTTTTTTAAGAGCTTCTTTAGATTTGAAAGAAGCTTTTAAGAAGCTCTCTGTTACAAATGAAGTCAATTCTTTTGGGAAAAGAACTTACTAGAGGGTGCAGCACTTTGAGATCCTCTTGGCTTGCCACTAGGTTTGGAACCACTGCCTCATGAACGACAGTAAGGTCAATCACGGCCCTAGTATTCTTAGTATGACATATTCAAGGTGGAGTTACCATTCTTTGAGTAGGAACTGGGTGGAAGAATGGATTCTCCACCTCTTGAAAATAATGTGACCAGGATTTAGCCTCAGCAACAGGTAGCTTAAGGCAGGATGTGAAATGCTGAAATCCTGCTCCTTACAAAAAGAAAGCCTCTGACTAGAAGCTGGAGGTGAGGGAGCCCTGTGTTATTGGCTGTAACAGTCTAGAGTGGAGTCTCCATCTCACTGAGTTGGGAGGAAGTGGATTTTGTTCTAGTACTGGAAATTCTCACCTTTATTACCAAGTTTTTATAGATTTTCTTCAATAGCTGTTTCTTCATTTATTCTTTTATCTTAGGAACATTGCCTGAGGATTCAAATGGTTGTTTTTGTATAACTTTAACCAATTTCATTGGGGAGAAGGCTGACATGTTGCAAACAATTCACCTGTTATATCTTTTATCTTTTTTTCTTTTGGCCGCACCACACAGCTTTTGGGATCTTCGTTCCCTGACCAGGGATTGAACCTGGGCCACATTAGTGAAAGCACCAAGTCCTAACCACTGGACCACCAAGGAATTCTCTCTTTTATCATTTTTATCATTAGCAAGAACTTCCAGAATAAGGCTAATTATTACTGATAAAAGGGAGAGCCTTATTTTATTCATGAATATAATGATAATGATTGCATTTTATCTTTAAATATGATAGTTTTTCCTGTAATGAGCTAGAAATTCTTTATCTTAAAAGAATATCTTCTTATTCCTACTTTAAAAATATTCCTTGGGCTTCCCTGGTGGTGCAGTGGTTGGGAATCCGCCTGCCAATGCAGGGGACATGGGTTCATGCCCCGGCCCGGGAAGATCCCGCATGCCGCGGAGCGGCTAGGCCCGAGAGCCACGACTACTGAGGCTGCGCGTCTGGAGCCTGTGCTCCACAACGGGAGAGGCTGCTGACAGTGAGAGGCCGGTGCACTGCGATGAAGAGTGGCCCCCGCTCGCCTCAACTGGAGAAAGCCCTTGCACAGAAACGAAGACCCAACACAGCCAAAAATAAATTAATTAATTAATAAATTTTTTAAAATGTCCTTAAAAATTAAAACCAACTGAAAATAAACTTCATTAAATGTTTTCCTTATTTAATCTCATTAGCATATATTTTTCTTATGTGGTAGTGATATGATAAATTATGTTATATGTCCTATTATAGTTCCTTTTGTCCTGAATTATCTCTGCTTTTATGTGCTGTATTTATGTACTATATAGCTATAATGCATTTTTAATACTTCATTAAGGAAGTGTCATCTATACTTTTAAGTAAAACTGCTCTATTTGCGGTACGTGTGTGTGAGTTAATGTGTGTAAAATCTCTTGGTAAAAATTTGGTATTCTGTGTTTTATCAAGTAATCCAATTTTTTATTCTAATTTATTCCCTTCCAGACTCTACATGGAGACATCTTCTGCTTCACTTTATTAATTACTACTCCTTTATTTGTTTCCTCTTTTCCATAAATTTGTTAAAATATCTCATTTGCTGATATTCATTTTCACCTTGTATTCATTTTTTGGAGCCTAGTGCTTTTTATTCCATCAGTTTTATTGTAATATGATATCAAAAAGGATAGATGATAATTATGTATTGACAATCCATCATATTTAATTGGTATTTCATTTTTTATTATATTTTCCTATATGTTTTATATTTTCTTTGCTCTTACCTTCTATTTTAATTTTATTTTTGGTTATATTTAATTGAAATATATATTTTCAATTATCTATGTGAAGAAAAAATTTATCAAATTAAAAGTATTTGTTATTTTGGGGTCATCTTATATTTATACCTCATTTATCATTTTCAAGTTACACATATTTATATTACTACATTTTTCATTTTAAGTTATTTTCAATGAAATTTGTATCTGTATTTAAATATTAACAAATTTATTCCATTTTTAAGTTTCTCCATTTAATGTTTATAATCAATTTTTTATACTATGATTTACTCAATTTTTGGTCTATTATTTGGACTCATCTCTTGTATATGACAGAATACTTTTCCAAGTATTATTTATGTTGTCTGTTTCCAGAAATGGCACAATAACAGGATGCTTTTGTATAAGCCTTTGTATAAGTTAGAATAACTTTTTGTTGAAATTAGATGACATGATTTACAATTTGACAGAGTATGATTTGTGAATGACAACCTTTTTAATTAAAATCTTAGATATTTCTCCATTATCTTCTGAAAAGTAATATTGTGTAAAATAATTCTGAGAGCAACTAGAATCTTGTCCTTTTTATAAGTCCCTTATTTTCTCTATGCTTATTAGATTCTTTTTATAATTGAAGTTCAAAATTTTTCACGTGTGTGTGTGTGTGTGTGTGTTTGAATGTTGGTCTCTTTTTCATAACTTTACCTAGTATGTTGCAAACCATTTCAATATGTTTTCTTTGATTATATCTTTAAATGTATATCTTTATTTCTGTCTTTATTAGCAGCACCAATTATCTGTGTGTTGGCTTCCTAGTCTCTATCCTTCATCTCAATCACCTTTTCTCTCATTTTCATTTCCTTCTTATCTTTTCTTCCATATTCTGGTATAGCTTCTCAGATTTTTTCTTCATTCAACTGATTCAATCTTCTGTATAATGCATGCTGTTCTATATTGCTTTCTAGGTAACTCCAAAGTCTACTATCACAAATTTCATTTTAATGCACTTCTTTCTAGGCTGTTTTACCTTCTTTCTATTCTTTTCTGTCTCAATCAGTTTTGTTTTCAACTTACTCTCCTGTATTTTAATTTTATCTTTTCCATTCATTGTTTCACAGATACCATGTTTTCTTCAATTTAACTGACAATACAAAATAACATATGCCTAAAATTCACCCTTGTTTCCCACTGAAAAGTTTACATTTTCTCAGAAACTATGTTGTTAACTTTCAGCCCATTTATGTATATATACTTGAATAATGAAAATTTTATCATGGCCAGATTTTTGCTTACAATATAGTGTGAATGGATTGATCAGATCTTACATAGTTTTCATCTATGCAGTATAAATGTTCTTTTCATGTCTTAAGTTGAAGAGCTGTTTACTACTTCAATGACCTTCAATAGGACAAAGGAAACACTCTCTCCTCATAGTTTAACCACTGAGTGATGAAACCATGGCCTGAAAGGATAGGCCTTTTTTGGATCAGGCTCTTCTCCAGATAAGTTACTGAATACAACAGAGAAAAACCTTGACATTTTGAGGGGAAGAGGGATTAGAAGTTCCTCTACAATGCCCTCAATTTTCTGATTGGTACTGGAGGTTCCCAGTACAGCTGCTTTTAATTGTTGCTAATGCTGAGTATCTACAGGGGCTCAGGAGGGTGTATTTTTCATCTGTCTCATATTGGCAAATATTTATTGGAATATCCATTTTATCTAGTTGAATTTTGTAAAACCTAAAGGTCATCTGATGACCCAGCTTCCTCTATAGCTTACTCAAGATTGGATATCATAGAGATTGAATTCATTTTAAATTCATGATTATAACCTTCAAATGTCCACTTAATGAGGCCAAAAAAATCATCTCATGTCCCTGTTAAAATGTTTTCTCACTATCTAAGATAGCTATTTAAAAACTTGTTATTTTCAAATGTCTGATATTTCCACCTGCTCACTCATTCTCAGCTGACAGTCTTAACAAAACCTTATTGAGAAAATAGAAGGCATCAGATACCGTCATTTTACAGCATCAGATGTAAAACTTTACATCCAAATCAATTTTCCTTCATGCTAATTCTATCACTTATTAGTTCTACAACCTCAGACAAATTGCTTAAACTTCCTCTGTCTCACTTTCCTCATCTCTATAGTACAGAAAATAATAGTAGCTTGTGCATAGAGTTACTATAAGGTTTAAATAAGTACTGTGGGTGCAATGCTTTGAACAATGTCTTCACAAAGAGTAAGCACTATATGTTTGTGTATGTTAGCTATCATCATAATCATCATCATCATTATCATCGCCTGTTTTACATTTGAGGAAATCTCTCTTCTTAAACCAACACTTCTGTTGTTCTCAATCATAAGTCTCTCTCTCTCTACAGTGTCTTTCCTTTAGCTTATAAACATGAAACATACTCTTGTATCTATTTTATTGAAAAAATTACTTCCTTGATACCACATTCCCCCCACATCTTGCTCCATCCCTTTGCTCACCTTTACACTCACATTAAAAGATTCATGTAACACAGTGTCATTTCTTTATTCATTCAATCTTTAACAAATTCATTGAGTGCCTATGTTGTACATTAGACTATTGTTTGACAAATATTTGGGAACCTTCTCACCTCCATGGAAACAATGTATTTCACTGCTTCACTTATTTGGAGCTATCATATGACTTGCTGTGGCCTCTTAGTGGACAGAGTATACATCCATGTCCCTTGATTTTGGACGTTGCTATGTGAATTACTTTAGCTAACGAGTTGTTTTCAGAAGTGACACAATCACAGGCTTAAAACATATTTGCACAGTTGGACTTGCCCTCTTGCATTTCTGCTAAAGCCATGAAAAGAGCATGCCTGTTATATCCTGACACCAAGCTGAACAAGAGACTCAGGTAGCTGACCTGGATCCAAAATGCAGCTTGGAATCAAGATCAGCCAAGCCCATCCTATATTAGCTAACCCATAAATACATGAGTAAGAATAAATATTTTTTTTTTAACCAATGAAGAGTTTTTTTTGCCTGGGGTGGGGTTGTTATGAAGCATTATCATAGTAAAAATCAACAAATATAAATGTTAATTTGGGTGAGGTGCTATTGTAAAAACACTTTAACATGTGTGGTATTGGTTTTAAGACCCAGTAGTGGGACATAAAATATCTGTTATAGGACAGTGGGAAAATAACAAGGAAATTTTTATACGAAGCTGGAGAAATGGCAAGTAGTTTTATACCAGTAGTGAGATATTCGAAAAAATTACCACCTACAATAATCAAGACAGAGATGATATCAGAAAATAACTGGATAATTTGCAGGCAAAATTAGCATAAAGATAGAAAGTCTAGAAAGTAATTAAAAATAAAAATTTTTATCACTCAATCAAAATCACCCAAAGATGTGGACCAAGAACAAATACAGGGTAAAGAATAACTGTACTATAAGTACCTTTGTTAAGATCACTGAAAAAAACTTCAGGGGGAAGCTAGTAGATATCTTAGTTGGACAAAACAAAACAAAACAAAACAAAAACACTCATAGAAAGATTTAAAGTAGTATTCTGATAAACTTGCTCTTAAAAATAGGCATACACCTCCTGTATGGAGTGTATGTTGACTTCCATGATGTAAATAGTCACGCCATGGTCAAGATGAAGTTAACAATGGTTTAACAAAAACAGCCAAAATTCCTGAATATTTAACAATCATCTCTTGAGAGCTGATATAAACTGGCTTCAGCACACCACTGGTAAGTGTATGGTCCAAAAGAAGATGACATACGCAAAGTATTAAACCATCAACATGAAAAGTGGTATAGATGATCTTATTTGCAAAGCAGAAATAGAGACACAGAGGTAGAGAACAAACATATGGACACCAAGGGGGGGAAAGGTGGGGGAGTGGGATGAATTGGGAGATTGGGATTGACATATATATACTATTAATACTATGTATAAAATAGATAACTAATGAGAACCTACAGTATAACTCAGGGAACTCTACTCAATGTTTGCTGTACAGTAGAAACTAACACAACATTGAAAAGTAACTATACTCCAATAAAAAGTAATTTAAAAAATCGTCAACTTATTTTCAACAACAGCTGTGCCATTTATATTGGCATTGGCAATGCATGAGAGCTGCAATTTCTACACATCTTCAGAAACACTTGTTTATTTTCCCCTTTTATAATGATGATCATACTAGTGGGTGTGAAGTGGTATCTCATTGTAGTTTTGATGTGCACTTTCATAATGACTAATGATATTGAGTATCTTTTCATCTCATTTGTATATCTTCTCTGGAGAATGTCTATCAACCCTTTGCTCATATTTAAATTGGATTGTTAGACATTTTGTTGTTGAGTTTCAGGAATTCTTTGTAAATTATGGATAATAATCCCTTATCAGTTATATGATTTGCAAATATTTTATCCCATTCTGTAGGGTATCTTTGACTCTTATGATAATGTCCTTTGATGCACAAAGTTTTAATTTTGATGAAGTCTAATTTATATATATTTTTTCTGTCGCCTGTGCTTTTGGTTCCATATCCAAGAAATAATTGCCAAATCCAATGTCATGGTTTCTTCTTATGTTTTCTTCTAAAAGTTTTATAGTTTTATCTCCATGTTAAGGTTTTTGATCCATATTAAGTCAGTATTTGTATCTGTTATATGGTAAACATCCAACTTAATTATTTTGCATGTGAATATCTAGTTGACACAGAACCATGTGTTGAAAAGAATGCCTTTTTACCATTGAATAGTCTTGGTACTCAATGGTCAGATATCAATTGACCATAGATGTGTAGATGTGAGGGATTAATTCTTAGCTCTCTATTATATTACATTTTTCTATATGTCTCTTTATGACAGTACCACACTGATTTGATTACCATAGCTTTATCATAATTTTAGAAATTGGAAATAAGAATTCTCCAACTTTGGTCTTCTTTTTCAAGAGTGATTTGGTTTTCAGAGTCTCATGATATTTCATATGAATTTTAGTATGGGTTTTTATTTTTCTGCAAGAACACTGTTTTGAATTTCCTGGAATCTATAGATTACTTTGATCATTAATTTCTTAATAATATTAATTATTCAATTCCATGAATACAGGATGTCTTTCTATTTATGTACATTATTTTCAATATCTTTCAACATAGTTTTATAGCTTTTATTGCACAAGTCTTTTGCCTCACTTATTAACTTTATTTCTAAGAATGTTATTTCATGCTACTGTAAATGAAATTATTTTCTTAATTTCTTTTTTGTACTGTTCATTGCTTTACCAAATTTTTTTTGGATTCTTTACGTTTTTCTAAATAAAGATCATGCCATCTAAGGACAGGAATAATTTTGCTCCTTCCTTTCAAATTTGAATGGCTTGTATTTCATTTTTTGCCTACTTGTTCCTGCTAAAACTGTGAGCATTATGTTAAATAGAAGTAGCAAAACTTATCATCTTTATCTTATTCTTGGTCTTAGAGGAAACATTTTCAGATTATCAACATTAAGTATGATGTTAGCTTTGGATTTTTCATATATGACTGTTATCATGTTGAAGAAGTTCCCTTCTATTCCTAGTGTGCCTAGTGTTTTTTTATCTTGAAAGGTTGTTGGATTTTGTCAATTTTTTTTCTTTTTTTTTCCTGAAATAGGGTTGACGTACAATATTATGTTAGCTTCAGGCATACTACGCAGTGATTTGACATTTGCATACATTATGAAATGATCATCAAAATAAGTCTAATAGCCATCTGTTCCCATACAAAGTTATTACAATATTATAATTACCCTTATAGGTTATTAAAAAAATTTGAGTATAGTTCCCTGTGCTATACAGTAGGTCCTTGTCGGTTATCTCTTTAATATATAGTAGTGTGCATATGTTAATACCAAACTCTTAATTTATCCCTCCCCCCTTTTCCCTTTAGTAACCATAAGTTTGTTTTCTATGTCTGTGGATCTATTTCTCTTTTGTATATAAGTCCACTTGTATCATTTTTTTTAAAGATTCCTCATATAAGCAATATCATATATTTGTCTTTTTCTGTCTGGGTTACTTCCCTTAACATGATAAACGCTGGGTTCATCCATGTTGCTGCAAATGGCATTGTTTCATTCTTTTTATGGCTGAGTAATATCCCTCTGTGTGTGTGTGTGTGTGTGTGTGTGTGTGTGTGTGTGTGCATGTATATATATACCACATCTTCTTTATCCATTCCTCTGTCGATGGACATTTAGGTTGCTTCCATGTCTTGGCTACTGTAAACAGTGTTGCAATGAACATTGGGTACAATTATGGTTTTCTCTGAATATATGCCAAGGAGTGGGATTGCAGGATCACATGGTAGTTTTAATTTAAGTTTCTTAAAGAACCTCCATACTGTTCTCCATAGTGTCTGTACCAATTTGCATTCCTACCAATAGTGTAGGAGGGTTCCATTTTCGCCACACCCTCTCCAGCATTTATTACTTGTAGACTTTTTGATGGCCATCCTGACCAGTGTGAGGTGATACCTCATTGTAATTTTAATTTTCGTTTCTCTAATTAGTGATGTTGAGCATCTTTTCATGTGCCTTTTGGCCATCTGTATGGCTTCTTTTGAGAAATGTCTATTTAGGTCTTCTGCCCACTTTTTTTATTTTTTTATTTTTTTTTTTAGCTGTATGAGCTGTTCGTATATTTTGGAGATTAATCCCTTTTCAGTTGCATCATTAGCAAGTATATTCTTCCATTCTGTAGGTTGTCTTTTCATTTCCTTTAAGGCTTGCTGTGCAAAAGCTTTTAAGTTTAATTAGGTCCCATTTATTTATTTTAGGTTTTATTTCCATACTCTAGGAGATGGATCCAAAAAGATACTGCTGTGATTTATGTCAAAGAGTTTTCTACCTATGTTTTCCTTTAGGAATTTTATAGTAATCAGCCTTACATTTAGGTTTTTAATCCATTTTGAGTTTATTTTTGTGTGTGGTATTAGAGAATGTTCTAATTTCATTCTTTTACATGTAGCTGTCCTGTTTTCCCAGCACCACTTATGGAAGAGACCGTCTTTTCTCCATTGTATATTCTTGCCTCCTTTGTCATAGATTAATTGATCATAGGTGTGTGGGTTTATTTCTGGGCTTTCTATCTTGTTCCATTGATCTATATGTCTGATTTTGTGTCAATACCATATTGTTTCGATTTTGTAGCTTTGTAGTGTAGTCTGAAGTCAGAGACCCTGATTCCTCCAGCTCTGTTTTTCTTTCTCAAGATCGTTTTGGTTATTCAGGGTCTTTTGTATTTCCATACAAATTTAAAAATTTTTATTCCATTCCTGCGCAAAATGCCATTGGTAATTTGAAAATGACTATACTACCCAAGGCAATCTCTTGCTCTTTTAATCGAGAGCAGTTCTTTTGCCTTTTCATTTTGCTTAACTTTCTCTGCTTTTATGAAGTAAAACAGTTACCTATTGTGGTCTTAAAGGGGTGTTCTTACATGGGAGTGTCTTTATACAGACTGCATGTGCCCAATGCCTTTGGTGGGAGAGCTGGATTTGATGTGGACTTCAGACACATGTTTCCTCAGTATGTGGGGCTCGAGCTGGAGCCAGATGAAAGGTGGGATTTCCCCTCTGCTAGTGAATGTCACCACCCTATCAGATGTGGGGTCTGAACCCAGGTTGCTGGAGTAGAAGCCCTGAGGTTCAGCCCAAGCTGGCTCTGTTCCCTTTAAGGGTGTGTTTTCCTCTCTCCCAACATCAGGACACTTGCCTCAGAGAGGAGGAATACTGAAGCATGTGGGGCCAGTGAAAGCTCTTGGCTTGTGTCAGACACAGAGGGAGGTCTGGGCTGTCTCCAATGTGCTGTCTGTGCAGGTACCAGTATTTGTTTCCCTCGCTTCAAACAGATGCAACCTTGGATTTAAGTCCCCTTTGTCCCTCACAACCAATCACTGCTGCCAGCCTCCCTTGCCTCACCCTGTTGTGGAGCCACATTGCAGGGTGTTCAGAGCCTGCATGGACTCTCAGCACTTATTGGGATGTGAGCTGTGGAGGAGTAGCCACTTTCAGAGATCTGGGGTGCTCCTGATGTACTGCTAGAGTAAGTGCCAACAACAGCTGCCACTGCTCCACCCAGGCTCTGCCCCAGGAGCTGGTCACCCCTGTGTCTCATGGTCGAGACTTCTCTTCAGTCATGGCTGCCCCTGATCCAGTGCTGTGCTGTGACATGGAGCAAGGGAGTGGAGGAGTGCTTGCTTGGCTTAGGCTGGTGAGCACACTGAGACAGTCACAGGGAACCCAGCAGCAGCTAGAGCAGTACTCTCACTGTCTTGTCTTGGGGGCAAGCCAACACATGTGTTTCTCATGGGAAGAATCCAAGCTTCCCATTGCCCTTTTTTTAGTCCTAGCAGTCCTCCAACCAGCCAAGTGTGTTCATCTCCCCAGTGTAGGACCCCAGGACTAGGGAATTGAATATGTGGTTTTCACTGCTGATTTCCCTGGGTGGGTGTTTTCTGTGTAACCTCCCTTTTCCTCTGAGTCCTCTCCTAAGGGCACAGGTCCCAACCCAAATGCTTTTATTCCCTTCCTACCCAATTAGGTCTGTATGTTTCTTACAGCCATAGTTGTACTAGAGTAATTCTCCAGTTTCCAGTTAGTTAAAAAGTTTCTAACAGTTTCTAACAGTTAAACTGTTAAACAGTTTCTAAACTATTTCCCATGACCACCCAGGAATGTGCCCCAGCCTGGGCCAATGCTCCCTCCAGTCCTGCTTGTTCCTTGATGCAGTTCCACACTGGGGTGAAGGTTGCTGCAGCCAAAGGGGAGAGCTCAGTTGTGAGGGAAAAAGGTGGCTCATACCCGGAGCAACATCTGAGTGGGGTGGTGGCAGCCTTTAATGGTGCTTATAGAGGGAGCACACCAGAAGCAGTCTGAGACCTTGACACTGGCTGGGTCACAACAGCCCATGGTCAGACCTATGCCAAGTGCCAACACTAGGTCCTTTGGCACAACACCACTCCCCTCTGGGGTGGGGGGCTGGTGCTGGTAGTAGGGAGTGCACACACTTAAAAGGGAATGGAGCCAACTCAGACCTGAACTTCAGAGCTTCAACTCCAGCAACTTAGGACTCTCATCCACCCCTAATAGGGTGGTACTAACTGTTGAGCAGAGAAGAAACTCCAGCTCACACCTGGTTCTTGTCCTAGCACCTCCATACCCAGCCTTACCTCCTACCAAGGTGATAGCTGCCAGCATACCCTGGGGAAAGACATGACTCATGCTCATGTCAAATCCAGCTCTCTTACCAAAGCTATTGGGTACACGCAGACTGTGTTAGGATGCTCCCACAGAAAAACACCCCTTCAAGACCATAATAGGTAACTGCTTCACCTAATTTCAGAGAGACAAAGAAAGTTAAGGAAAATGAGAACACAGAGCAATATGTTTCAATTGAAAGAACAAGAGAAACACCTGAAATAACAACTAATAAAACAGAAATAACTAATTTGCCAGAAAAATATTTTCCAAACATAAATAATAAGAACAATAGCAGAATTAGAGAAAAGAATAGATAACACAGCCAGCATTTTATCAAGGAACTAGAAAATATAAAAAAGAACCAGTCCAAACTGAAAATTACAATAAGTGAAATGAAAAACATCATAGAAGGCATTAACAGCAGACTAGGTGATACAGAAGAAAGCATAACTGACCTGGAAGATGCAATAATGTAAATTACCCAAGTAGAGCAAGAGCAAGAAAAAAAATACAATATTAATTCTTCTAAACCAAGATCATGGGATATCTTTCCATTTCTTTGAATCATCTTCAGTTTGCTTTATCAACATTTTGTAGTTCTCAACATATAAGTTTTTCACCTCCTTGGTGAGATTTATTCCCAAGTATTTCATTTTTTTTGATGGGGTTCTTAAAGGGATTGTTTGTTTACATCCCTTTTCTGATATTTCATTGTTAGTGTAAAGAAATGCAACAGATTTCTGCGTGTTAATCTTGTATCCTGCTACCTTGCTGAATTCCTTTATCAGTTCTAGCAGTTTTTATGTGGAGTCTTTAGGATTTTCTATATATAGTATCATGTCATCTGCATATAATGAAAATTTTACCTCTTCCCTTCCAGTTTGGATACCTTTTTATTTTTTTTTCTTGTCTGATTGCTGTGGCTAGGACTTCCAATATTATGCTTAATAGAAGTGATGAGAGTGGGTATACTTGTCTTGTTCCAGATTTTAGCAGGAAGGCTTTCAGCTTTTCACCATTGAGTATTATGTGGGCTATGGATTTGTCATAAATAGGTTTTATTATGTTGAGATATGTTTCCCCTTTACACATTGTGGTAAGAGTTTTTACCATGAATGGATGTTGAATTTTAGCCAATGCTTTTTCTGTATCTATTGAGATGATCATGTAAATTTTGTCTTTTCTTTTGTTGATGTAGTATATCACATTGATTGATTTGCGTATGTTGAACCATCCTTATGATGCTGGGATGACATTTTTCACAGAACTAGAACAAATAATCCTAAAATTTATGTGGAAGCATAAAAGACGCAGAATTACCAAAGCAATCTTGAGGGGGAAAAAAAACAAAAACAAAGCTGGAGGCATAACTCTCCCATACTACAAAGCTACAGTAATCAAAACAGCATGGTATTGGCACAAAAATAGACATATGGATCAATGGAAAAGAATAGAGAGCCCAGAAATAAACCCACACACCTACAGTCAATTAATCTTTGACAAAGGAGGCAAGAATGTACAATGGATAAAATGTCTCTTCAGCAAGTGGTGTTGGGAAAGCTGGACAACTGTATGTATGTAAATGAAGTTGATCACACTGTACACAAAAATAAACTCAAAATCACTTAAAGACTTAAATATAAGACATGACACTGCAAAACTCCCAGAAGAGAACCTAGGCAAAACATTCTCTGACATAAATCATAGCAATGCTTTCTTAGGTCAGTCTCCTAAGGCAATATAAATAAAAGGAACAATAAACAAATGGGACCTAATCAAACTTATAAGCTTTTGCACAGCAAAGGAAACCATAAACAAAGTAAGAAAACCTGTGGACTGGAAGGTCTTCAAATGATGCAACTGACAAGGACTTAATTTCCAAAATATACAAACAGCTCATACAACTCAATAACAAAAAAACCAAACAACCGAATCAAAAATTGGGCCAAAGCCCTAAATAGATATGTCTCCAAAAAAGACATACAGATGGCCAATAAGGACAAGAAAATGTGCTCAACATCACTAATTATTAGAGAAATGTAAATCAAAACTATAATGAGCTATTGCCTCACACCAGTCAGAATGGCCAACATTAAAAAGTCTACAAATAAATGCTGGAGAGGGTGTGAAGAAAAGGAAGCCCTCCTACATTACTGGTGGGAATATAAATAGGTGCAGCCACTATGGAAATTAGTATGGCAGTTCATTCAAAAAATTAAAAATGGAGCTACCATATGATCTTGCAATCCCACTCCTGGGCATATATCTGGAGAAAAACATGGTCCGAAAGGACACATGCACCCCAATGTTCATTTCAGCACTGTTTACAATAGGCAAGACATGGAAGCAACTTAAATGTCCATTGACAGAGGAATGGATAAAGAAGATGTGGTAAATATATATACAATGGACTATTACTCAGCCATATGAAAGGATGAAATAATGCCATTTGCAGCAACCTGGATGGACCTAGAGACTGTCATAATGAGTGAATTAAGTCAGACAAAGACAAATATAGTGTGACATCACTTATATGCAGAATCTAAAAAAATGATACAAATGAACTTATTTACAAAACAGAAACAGACTCAGAGACTTGGAGAATGAACTTTTGGTTCCCAGGGGGGAAGATTGTGGGGGGGGGGGGGGGGATAGTTAGGGAGTTTGGGATTGACATGTACACATTGCTATATTTAAAATAGATAACCAGCAAGGACCTACTCTATAGCACAGAGAACTCTGCTCAATATTATGTAACAACCTAATTGGGAAAAGAATTTGAAAAAGAATAAATGATACATGTATATGTATAACTGAATCACTTTGTTGTACACCTGACACTAACACAACATTGTTAATCACCTGTATACTCCAATATAAAATAAAAAGTAAAAAACAAACAAAAAACTAAAAATAAAATTGCCCAGAAATCCCACTCCTGGGCATGTGTCCAGAGAAAACTCCAATTTGAAAAGATGCATCTGAACTTCACTTGTTTTATGGCTAAATAATATTCCATTGTATGGTTGTACCACATTTTTCTATCCATTCATCAGTTGATGTACATTTGTGTTATTTTGCCATGTTTGATATTGTCAGTAGTGTTGCTATAAACATTCAAGTACAAATATTTGTTTTAATACCTATTTTTAATAATGTGGGATATATATACCTAGGAGAGGAATTATTGGGTCATATGTTAATGCTATGTTTAACTTTTTGAGTTACTGCCAAACTGTTTTCCACAGCAGATTCACCATTTTACATTTCCACAAGCAAAGTACACTTTTTCTAATTTCTCCACATCTTCACCAACACAACTTGCTATTTTCTTTTCTTGTTTTTAATTATCACCATCTTAGTGAATGTAAAGTGGTACCTTATTGAGATTTTTTTTTTTTGCATTTTCCCAGTAACTAATAATGTTAAGCATCTTTTTATGTGCTTATAGTCCATTTGCATATCTTCTTTGGAGAAATGTGTATTTAAGACTTTTGCCCATGCTTTAATTGGGTTATTTATGTTTTTGTATTTGAGTTGTAAGGGTTCTTTTTATATTCTTCATACTAGGTCCTAATTCAATATATGCTTTGCGATTTTTTCTTCCACTATGTAAGTTGTTTTCTCACTATCTTGATATTGTCTTTTGATGCACAAAGTTTGTATTTTTAATGATGTCCAATTCAACTACTGTTTTCTTATTGGTGTTTTTGGTGTTATAACTAAGCATCCATTACCAAAACTAAGATCATTAAGATTTACACGTAAATTTACTTCTAAGAGTTATATATTTTTAACTCTTATATTTAGGTTGTTGGTGCATTTTGAGTTAGTTTTTATATATGATGTCAGGTAAGTAGTCCAACTTATTCACTTTGATGTCGATAACTACTTGTTCCAGCATCGTTTGTTAAAGTGACTCTTCTTTCTCCATTGAAAAGTTTTTTCGTCCTTGTCAAAAAGCAATTGACCACAGAAGTATGGGTTTATTTGAGAAGTCTCAATTCCACGTTACTGGTCTATTTCTCTATGCTTACGTCAGTACTACACTGTTTTGATTACTGAACCTTTGTAGTAAGTTTTAAATAAGAAATGAGGAGTCTTCTTTGTTTTTCCTTCTCAAGATGGTTTTGGCTATTTGAGGTCCCTTACAGCTACATAGGAATTTTAAGACCAAATTTCCCACTTTTGCAAAAAAAAAAGACACTAAGGTAGTTATAGAGATTGCATTGAATCTGTAGATTGCCTTACTTAATATTGCCATCTTAACAATATTTTCTTCTATCCATGAACATGAAATGACTTTCCAATTATTTAGCTCCTTAAAATTTTTTCAACAATATTTTGTATTTTTCAGTGTACAAGTATTGTACACTGTTAAATTTATTCCTATGTAATTTATTATTTTTATTCAATTGTAAAAGAAGTTTCATATTCATCCCTTGTGCTTTTGATATCATATAAAAATCCTTTCTCTAACCCCAATTCAGCAATATTTACTTCTATATTTGCTTCTGAGAGTGTTATAATTGTAACCCTTACATTTAGGTCTATGATCCTTTTGAGTTGATTTTTCAGTATAGTATGGGGAAGGAATTCAAGTTCATTTTTTCCTCATGGGGGTATCCAGTTTTACCAGTACTACTTGTTTATGCCATTCAAACATCTTAGTTCCTTTGACAAAAATGAATTAACCATAAAATGTGAGGTTTTATTTCTGGACTTTTAATTCTATTCCACTCTTCTGTACAGCTATTCTTATTCCAATACAAAATTATTTTGATTACTTTTGCTTCGTATTAATTTTAAAATTAGAAAATATTAACCCTTCTCAGACAGAGAAAATATGGCAGAGTAGAAGGACATGAGCTCACATCTTATGAAAACACCAAAATAACAGCTAACTTCTGTACAACCATGGACAAAAGAAAACAAAAAGAAAAAGCTGGAAACTACCTAAAAAGATATCCTACATCCAAAGACAAAGAAGAAGCCACAACAAGAGTTTAGGAGTGGTGCAATCACGATAAAATCAATCACCCACCTGCCGGGTGGGTGACCCACAAACTGGAAAATAATTATGTCACAGAAGTTCTCCCACAGTAGTGAATGTTCTGAGCCCCACGTCGGGCTCCCAAGCCTGGGGGGTGTGGCAACACCAATTTATGATAAAAACTCTACAGAAAGTGGGCATTGAGGGAACATACCTCCACATAATAAAGGCCATTTATGGCAAACGTATGGCTAACATAATTCTCAATGGGGAAAACCTGAAAGCATTTCTTCTAAGATCAAGAATAAGACAAGGATGTCCACTCTCACCACTTTTATTCAACATAGTTTTGGAAGCCCTAGCCACAGCAATCAGAGAAGAAAAATAAGTAAAAGTAATAAAAATTGGAACAGAAGAAGTAAAACTGTCACTGTTTGCAGATGACATGATAGTATACATATAAAATCCTAAAGATGCTACCAGAAAACTACTAGAGCTCTTCAATGAATTCAGTAAAGTTGCAGGGTACAAAATAAATACACAGAAATCCGTTGCACTTCTATACACTAACAATGAAAAATAAGAAAGAGAAATTAAAGAAACCATCCCATTTACCATCACATCAAAAAGAATAAAATAAACCTACTTAAAGAGGCAAAAGACCTGTACTCTGAAAACCATAAGATGCTGATGAAAGAAATTTAAAATGACACAAACAGATGGAAAGATATACCATCTTCTTGGATTGGAAGAATGAATATTTTCAAAATGACTATACTACCTAAGGCAGTCTACAGATTCAATGCAAGGCCTATCAAATGACCAGTGGCAGTTTTCACAGAAATACAACAAAAAATCTTAAATTTGTGTGGAGACAAAAAAGACCCTGAGTAGCGAAAGCAATCTTGAGAAAGAAAAACAGAGCTGGAGGAATCAGGCTCCCTGACTTCAGACTATACTACAAGGCTACAGTCTTCAAAACAATATAGTACTTGCACAAAAACAGAAACATAGATCAGTGGAACAGGATAGAAATCCCATAAAAAACTTATGCACCTCTGGTCAATTTATCTATGACAAAGGAGGCAAGAATATACAATGGAGAAAACAACAGTCTCTTCAATAATTGGTGCTGGGAAAACTGGACAACTACATGTAAAAGAATGAACTTAGAACATTCTTTAACACCATACACAAAAATAAACTCAAAATGGATTAAAGACCTAAATGTAAGACCAGATGCTATAAAACTCTTAGAGGTAAACATAGGCAGAACACACTTTGACATAAGTCACAGCAAGATCTTTTTTGATCCGTCTCCTAGAGTAATGGAAATAAAAACAAAAATAAACAAATGGGACCCATTTAAACTCAGAAGCTGTTGAACATGAAAGGAAACCTTAAACAAAATGAAAAGACACTCCACAGAATGGGAGGAAATATTTGCAAACAATGCAGCAGACAAGGGATTCATGTCCAAAATTTACAAACAGCTCATGCAGCTCAATATCAAATAAACAACCCAACCAAAAAATGGGTGGAAGACCTAAATAGACATTTCTCCACAGAAGACATACAGATGGCCAAGACGCACATGAAAAAGATGCTCAATCTCGGTAATTATTAGAGAAACGCATGTCAAAACTCCAATGAGATAGCACCTCACACCAGACAGAATGGCCATCATAAAGAAGTCCACAAACAATAAATGTTGGAGAGGGTGTGGAGAAAAGGGAACCCTCCTACACTGTTGGTGGGAATATAAATTGGTATTACCATTATGGAAAACAGTATGGAGGTTCGTTAAGAAACTAAGAATAGAGCTACCATATGATCCAGCAATCCCATTCCTGGTCATTTATCTAGAGAAAGCCATGGTTTGAAAGGATATATGCACCCTAATGTTCATTGCAGTGCTGTTTACAATATCCAAGGCATGGAAGCAACCTAAATTTCCATCGACAGATGAATGAATAAAGATGATGTTGTACACATATACAATGGAATATTATTCAGCCATAAAAGGGAATGAAATGATGACATTTGCAGCAACATGGATGGACCTGGAGATTATCATACTAAGTGAAGTAATTCAGACAGAGAAAGACAAATATCATATGATATCGCTTATATGCAGAATCTACAAAAAATTATACAGTGAACTTATTTACAAAGCAGGAACAGACTTACAGACTTAGAGAATAAACTTTTGGTTACCAGGGGGGAAGGGTGGGGTGTGTGATAGATTGGGAGTCTGGGATTGACATATACACACTGCTATATTTAAAATAGATAGCCAACAAGGACCTACTGTATAACACAGGGAACTCTGTTTAATATTTTCTATGAACCTAAATGGGAAAAGAACTTGAAAAAGAATAGATACTTCTATATGTATAAGTGAGTCACTTTGCTGTACACCTGAAACTAATGCAACACTGTTAATCAACTATACTCCAATATAAAATAAAAATTAAAAAAGAAAATATTAAGCATTCTTCATTATTGTTTGTCTCGAAATTGTTTTGGTTGTTCTGGGTCCCTTCAATTTCTATATGAATTTTATGATCAGCTTTTAAGATCTTCAAATAAACCAGCTGGAATATTTTATAGGGATTTCACCAAATCTGTAGATCAGTTTGAGAAGTATTGTCCTGAAAACAATATTGTCTTTAATACATGAAAGTGGGATGTATATTTACTTATGTTATTTAGATCTTTAATTTCTTTCAACAAAGTTTTGTAATTTTCAGAGTCTAAGTTTTGCACTTATTTTGTTAAATGTATTTCTAAATATTTTCAATATTTTTGATGTTGTTTTAAGTGAAATGGTTTCCTTAATTTCATTTCTGCACTGTTTCTTGATGGTGTGCAGAAATACAATTGTTATTGTATATTGATCTTGTATCCTGCAAATTTGCTGAACTCGTAGTGTGTACGTGTGGATTTCTTAAGAATCAGAGTTTGGGAGATAGGGATTCCCATTTTCTTGGCCACATCTACTTTGTGTAGTCTCTGTTACACTGAGCTGTGGTGTAAGAAGACAAGGAGTAAGTCATGGTTCAAGTGCCACAGATTCTTGCTGTTCTTCCCAATATTTTCTTGAATAAATGTTTCTTCATTTTCCATATGCCCTTAGGACAATCTTCAAAGACATTAATGCCACCCTGTACCACACAGACATAGCAATTGCTCTCTTTCCCACTCATTTTACAATGAATGCTCCTTAGAAAGTCTCTTTGCAAATTTCTTTTCCACCACTTATGGATGTTTCTATGAATAACAAAATTTAATGCACATAATTGAAGCCTTCCCATCTATGAAAAATAGGATAAATTAATTTTTGTCTCTATGAAACACTTGAAATATAATAGTTCATTGAAGTGAGAAGAGAGAACACATTACGAAATTCATTTAGTTTTAACCTTGACTGAGCACGTGTCTTCTGCCTTTGGTTTATTTTTTCTGATGTATTTGTAAAGGCTAGGGCTGCATTTGTTCCTGTAACCAGGCAGTGCTCTTCCCAGGAACCCATCCAGGGTCACAGAGAATGAAAAAAGGCCACTGCACTGTTTCTTGTAATACTGTGTTTTTATATATGTTATCTCATTTAATTCTTACAGAAATTCTGTATGTAAATATTATTATGTCTAATGTACAAAAAACTAAGCTAGCTCAGAGAAATTAAAAAACTTAATGTGGAAAAAAAGTTTATAACATTTCGAGGGGGATCCAGGATACTATTGCAATGTTCAGTGGGTCGGATAGGATTTATTCAATTATACACAAAGAAAGTACCCACAAAAATAATAAGAAAATGACAAATTGGCCACCCTAAGCTTAAAATACTCTTCACAATAAGACATCGAAACAAAATTGAAAGTAAGTCATGTATTAGAAGACATTAGCAATGTACATTACTGACAGAATGCAGAAAGAATACTTCCAAATTAATAACATAAAGAAAAATCAATAAAAGTGGGCAATGTCAATGGATAGGTAATTTAAAGAAAGAATGGCCAATGAACATAAAAAATGCTCAACTTCATTAGTAATCAAATAAATGGAAATTTTAAAATGAAGATGCTATTTCACATCCATATGACTGACAAAAAAATCAATCAGGCAATAAATGTTGGCAATGATGTGGAGAAACAGAAAGTGTAACATAATGAATGTGGGGTTATAAGTTGGTACAATTATTTTCAAGAGCAATTTGACAATATCTAGTAAAGTTCAGGATACAAAAATCTAATAACCTGATCAATCAATTCCAAATTAGCCTATAAAAAACTGAACATCTATGCAATGAGATGTATAAAAGTGTTCATAGTAAGCCTCTTGGTGACAGAAATGAAAAGAAAAATCAATAAAAGAATGAGTGATGTGCCTATGTTTTCCTCTAAGAGTTTTATACTGTCTGGTCTTTAACCCATTTTGAACTTATTTTTGTGTATGGTGTTAAGGAGTGTTCTAATTTCATTTTTTTACATGTAGAAAACATAGGCAGAACACTCTGACATAAATTGCAGCAAGGTCTTTTTTGACCCACCTCCTAGAGTAATGAGAATAAAAACAAAATTTAAAAAATGGAACGTAATTAGACTTAAAGGCTTTTGCACAGCAAAGGAAACCATAAACAAGACAAAAAGACAACCCTCAGAATGGGAGAAAATATTTGCAAATGAAGCAAATGACAAAGGATTAATCTCCAAAATATACATGCAGCTCATGCAGCTCAATATCAAAAAATAACAAACAAACAAGCCAATCGAAAAATGGATGGAATACCTAAATATACATTTCTGCAAAGAAGACTACAGATGGTCAACAGACACATGAAAAGATGCTCAACATCACTAATTATTAGAGAAATGCAAATAGAAACTACAATGAGATATCACCTCACACCGGTCAGAATGGCCATTATTAAAAAATCTACAAACTAAATGCTGGAGAGGGTGTGCAGAAAAGGGAACCCTCTTGTGCTGTTGGTGGAAATTTAAATTGATACAACCACTATGGAGAACAATATGGAGGTTCCTTAAAAAACTAAGAATAGAACTACCATGTGACCCAGGAATCCCACTATTTGGCATAAACCCTGAGAAAACCACAATTCAAAAAGACATATACACCCAAAGTTCATTGCAGCACTATTTACAATAGCCAGGACATGAAAACAACCTAAATGTCCATCAACAGAGGAACAGATAAAGAAGATATTGTACATATATACAATGGAAAATTACTCAACCATAAAAGGAACAAAATTAGGTCATTTGTAGAGATGTGGATGGACCTAGAGACTGTCATACAGAGTGAAGTAAGTCAGAAAGAGAAAAACAAATATCGTATATTAATGCATGTATATGGAATCTGAAAAAATTGGTATAGACAATCTTATTTACAAAGCAGAAATAGAGACACAGACATAGAGAACAAACATATGGATACCAAGGGGGAAAGGGTGGTGGCGGGATGAACTGGGAGATTGGGATTGACATATATACACTATTGATACTATGTATAAAATAGATAAATAATGAGAACCTACTCTGTGGTGATCTAAATGGGAAGTAAATCCAAGAAAGCGGGGATATATTTATACATATAGCTGATTCACTTTGCTGTACAGTAGAAACTAACACAACATTGTAAAACAACTATACTACAATAAATATTTTTTTTAAAAAAGAATGAATGAGTCTAAATATACATCAATTGAAAAGTGGATGAATATATTTTGGTATATACATCCAATAAAATCTATTCAGCAGTGAGAATGAATGAACTAGATCAAATGCATCAATATGGATAAATCTTTACCACATTAGATAAAATATACAAGTTGCATATTTAAGTACAGTATTATATCATGTATATAAAATGTTACAACATCACAGCAATTTTTATATCACTAATGAATGCACAGATATATAATGAGTGATTACACAAACTCACATATGTATGAATAAGTGCAAAATTCAATAATATTCAATAGAGCCATCACCAATGAGGAGAAAGACAAATGGAATTGATGAGAGGCACACATGGCACTATAACTATGTGTATAACATTTTCTTTCTTTTTGTTTTGTTTGGTATTATTATTCTTTATTTTATTATATAATTTTCAGGTATACAGCATGATAATTCTACATCTGTACACACTACAAAGTGATCACTGCCATAAGTCTACTTATCATCCATAACCATACAGTTGACCTCCTTCACTCATTTTGCCCACCCCAAAACACTTTCCCCTCTGGTAACCACTAATCTGATTTCTGTATAAGTTTGTTTTTGTTTTATTTTGTTTCTTCATTTGTTTTGTTGTTTAGATTCCTCATATGAGTGAAATCATATGGTATTTGTCTTTCTCTGACTTCTTTCACTTGGCATAATACCTTCAAGGTTCATCCATGTTGTTCACAAATGGCAGGATTTCATTCTTTTTATGGCTGAGTACTATTCCATTTTAGATATAGATATAGATGATATAGATACAGATATTTTAGACAGAGATATAGAGATATAGAGATATACACATACATACCACATCTTCTTTATCCATTAATTCTTTGATGAACACTTAGGTTGTTTCCATATCTTGGCTATTGTAAATAATACTGCAATGAACGTGGGGTGCACATATCTTTTAAATTAGATTTTTTGGATTGGATACCAAAAGAAAAGGCAACAAAGGCAAAAATACTACATCAAACTAAAAAGCATCTGCACAGCAAAGGAAACCATCAACAAAATAAAAAGGTAACCTACTGAGTAGGAGAAAATGTTTGCAAATCATATATTCAATAAGGGGTTAATATGCAAAAAATATGAAGAATTCATACAATTCAACAACTGAAAGACAAACACCTGATTAAAAAACGGGCAGAGGATATGAATAGACATTTTTCCAAAGAAGAAATACAGATGGCCAGCAGGCACATGAGAAGATGTTCAACATCACTAATTATTAGGAAAATGCAAATCAAAACCACAATGAGAGATTATGTCGCACCTATTAGCATGGCTATTATCAAAAAGACAAGAGATAACAAATGTTGGAGAGGATGTGGAGAAAATGGAACATTTGTACACTGTTGATGGACTGTAATTTGGTGTAGCCACTATGGAAAACAGTATGGAGATTCCTCAAAAAATTAAGAATAAACTACCATATGAACCAGCTATTCCACTTTGGGGTATTTATCCAAAGAACAAAAATTGAAAACATGTATGCATCACTATGATCATTGCAGCATTTTATTTCTTTTAAAAATAATTTGAAAAAATATGAGACTATTAAAATTTTGTAATTGGCTCATAGTTGTTTATAATATTGTTTTCTACATGTTCTGCATTTGAAATGCTTTATAACAAAAACCATGTTAGAAATTTTGAAAAATTTCATGTGTTAACCTGGATAAGAGACAATTGAAGATAAATATTATAGCTCTTTCAAATCTTAGAAAATTGTCATATAGAATACTGACGAGTCTCATTCTGTGTTGATCTCAAGTGTAGAACAGAAAAATGAAAACCTAAAATTACACAGTGAAATATGAAGATGCAAAAGAATTTTTAAATATCTTGAGGAGTAGAAATGTGTGCTCCTTTTTTCTGATCGTTGTGCTCCTCCTACTCTTTAAGGAGAAACTTTTAGAGATGCCATAGTAGGAATTCCTGTAGTGGATGGAAAGTTGTATTAAAGCTTTAAGATTATCTTTGGTGTCTCTATGATTTGATTAAAAGGAGATAATTAATCATCCTCAAGGTGAAACGAGGGGTTGTACTGCAACTCAAAATATGGTAGCTTTTGTGATTCCTTGGCTTTAAATTTTATTTTAAATTTTATTGGCTTGACAGCATGTTGATATATTTTGTGACCAGAGACTACGTTAAATACATAGTTAACAAGAAGAAAATTTCAAATCATCTTGATGGGCTGAATAAAGTGGCCTAAAAAAACAAATAAATATAAATAATAGATAATCACATACAAAAATAAGACATTTACAAGATGTACCTGTGGCCCAATTAAAAAAAAAATACCTACGCCATACAAAAAAAGGGGTATTTTTCTCAGCATTTGTGAAAAAGACAATGGTGAGCTCCATGTCAGTCAAAAGACTGAACAGAATTCAAAAATGGTCATTCCCTTCCTAGAATGCACTAATAGATATTCCTGTCTAGAAAATGGAATTGATAGTACCACAGTTATAGATGACACAGTACAAAGTATGAAACCAGAGGAGAATGACCAAATAGTAAGGGTATTCACAGCACTGATACATGAAGAAAAATTAAAGGAACTACAGAATTGGAAAAGATAAATTAAAAGGGAAGGGCAAGCAATAGCTCTTTCCAAACATAAGAATGCTCTCATGTGGAAGAAGGATTAGTTTTAAGACTGATAGTTATTTTAGACCAATTTAAAGAAAAAATGTTCTAAAAATGTAAAGAAATCCTAAAATGCAAAAGACAACCGTGTGATATAGTAAGTTCTTCATCACTGAGAGTGTTTAAGCAGATGCTGAATGACAATTTTCAATGTTGTTTTTTCAGGCATTCATGCATCAGGTATGATTCTCCCTAAAGAACTAGGTGAGTATCTATGAGTACCAAATTGGTACCAACATTAGTCCCAAAAGTAAAAGTACCTTTTATGAAGGTCTGGAAGATTGTGATTTATTTAAATCATGGAACCATTCCATCTTGCTTTATCAAATTGTGTTTGTTTTTTAACAAAAATCATTATTTTTTGTTTTTGGAAAAAAATATTATATATAATTTAAGAAATTAAGAAAATGTATATAGGAAAATGCAAAAAACACACAGAGTTTGTTGTACCATACCTAATTATGCATATCAACTGAATATCATTCCAGGCAATGAATTAGAAAGATATAAAGGTAAATGGATAGATGGATGGATGGACAGATGGATAGGTAGGTATTTAGATAGATGATGATAGATAGATGATAGATAAATAAATTAATATTAGAAAATATTTTATAAGTGTTGGACCCTAATGCATGCATTATTTTAAAAAATAAGTATTCAATGAAAATTTATATGAGTTTAACAAGAAACTGAAGTGAAATTTAAGGAAATGCTGAAGATTTTAAAAAGTATTACTTCATCATAAGAAATTATTTCCTTGACTAATACCTCCCAGTTTCCTCCTCCCCCCAGCCCCTGGTAACCACCATTCTACTCTCTGATTCTATGAGTTAGACTATTTTAGATTTCTTATCTAAGTAGTAACATGTAGTATTTGTCCTTCTCTATCTTGCTTATTTCACTTAGCCTAAGTCCTAGAGAACTACCATATGGTACAATACCTATAGTTTATAATACTGTATTATATACTTAAAAATTAGCCAACAAGGTAGATAATATGTTGTGTTCTTATCACACAAAAATAGTAACATATTAATAGAGAGAGTAAGAGAAAACTTTTGGAGGTGATGAATATGTTTATGGCATTGATATTGGTGGTGGTTTTATGGATGCATATTTATCTCCAAACACATCAATTTGTTTTCATTAATTATGTATAGCTTTTTTATATCAATTATACTTCAATAAAGTGTTTTTTTCAAAAAAGAAATTGTTCCTTGATATTTATCTCTAAATATAAGAAAATAGATTCTGAAAATAATTGTTTGCTTTTTGTGTCTTTAATTCCTCTTTTAAAGTTTACAGAGTATCAATTGGCTCTGTACCTAAAAGATAGACATAGTATTCTTACATGTTGTCATACCTCCCTCTCTTCCTTTTCCTGACTTGAGATTTATGTTATTATTTTTACACCATCAAGATTTATATTATTTAAGTATCTTCTGTTACTAAAATTTGCACAAGTTTATAATTGTGTGTTTTGTTCTTTATTTGATGTATCTCTTAATTCACTTGGTTTCATCATCAAGGAGTTGTTTTTTTTTTTTCAAAAAGCTTTCAGAAATATTACTTCTTCAATTCTTTCATATTTTAGAATGCTTATTGCCTTTATGTTTCACCACTTTTTTCTGGGTTAAGAATTCTTGGGTCACATTTTATTTCCTTTAGAAATAAGATGTTTCTTTGTCTTAAAGTTCAATCACTTAACCATGGGATATGTCTTATTTGTGTGACCATTCAGTGTCAGTTTTTCCTGGAAGCTTTTATACCTCTTTTTTCATTCTCTGGAAATTCACTTTTATTATATAGTTTAATAATTTTCCTAATCAATATATTGAGTTCTTTACTTTAGAGACACCAGTTATCCACATAGGAAATTTTCTTTGTCTTCCATATCTATTTTTTTCTGCTTAGTTTGTCATTCACAGTTGTGTTCACTGTAATTATCTTAAGTCTTTCCTCCATGTTAATAACTTGCTTTTTATCCATATCTGTTCTTTGCTCTTTCTAGTTTATTAATTACCTAAAGAAGTTCCGACCCTTGATTTATTAAGTCAATAATCTCATTTTTTCTCTCATATTTTAGCTCATTTTGTTTAATCCAAGTTGATCTATAGTAAAAACATTTGTGGTTACTTTCCTTGTGTTCCTTGGCTTATATTTTCCTTAGGTATAGTTTCTTTCTCTGTCTTTTGTATTGAAAATGTCTCACATTTTTCTTCTTTTGTTGTAATGCATTGCCATTAATATCCATGCCAAATCTTTTTAGCTTTTTCACACTGTGGAATCCCTGTAGCTTTGTCTAGACCTTTTCCTTTGTTCTCCTTTAAGATGGGTAACTTTAACTCCCTTGACAATGCTTCTGAGAGTTAAATGTTTCCTCCAAGGAACAGTTGTTTCAGGCTGGTTTCTTAATGTCCTATCCACTTTTTCTGTAGTCTGCTTCCATGGAGAGAAGAAAGGACAATCTTGTGCCTGGATTCCCTTTCCCAGGTTTTGTTTTGTCTGCTGTACCAAGATGAACTCTCCTAACTGTCAAATGTATTCCATTCCCTTGACGTGTACCCTCCAATTTCAAATTTACTTCACTAATTCAATTAGCCTTAGAATCTTCACTTCTGTCAGAGAAATTCAGTTACATAACTTCCTCTGTTTTACACTTATGCTCCAGCATGTGTTTTCTCTAAGAGAGTCAAAATAAGGATACCCAATTAGTCTGCTTTCTCACATTAGGTAAAATTAGTGAAAATTCTCAGGATTTTGTGGAATCACCATTACAGTTTCTAAAGTGTAGGAGTGGGGTGGGCCTTGTCATATTCCTCTCTAACATCTGTTCTTCCACATTATCACTTCTTTCTTTGGCTGCCACTTTTTGAAACTAATT